>NC_069503.1:394561040-394563540 GCF_027579735.1 Bombina bombina | reverse complement strand
AATATTTTTACCTCAGTTTGAACTACTACAATCTCAGATGGCTAATCTAACAGCGGAGGTGAGACAATTTTCAGACAGGCTCAATGAGGCAGAAAATAGAATATCCGAAACAGAGGATGCTATAAATAGTCAAGCAACGCAATTATCAGATCACAATAAACTTATCAAAAATTTACAGGAACGTATAACAGATCTTGAAGATCGTTCCCGTCGCAATAATTTAAAAATTGTAGGTCTCCCAGAATCTAGTGAATTTGTTGACCTTTTATATTTTACTTCTATATCTTTGCCACAAGTATTAGGGGTGCAACAACAGAACACTCCCTTGTTGATTGAAAGAGCACATAGAATTGGTCCCCAAAGGAAGCTACTGAACGGGCTATCTAAGCCTAGAGCAGTCATGATCAAATTTCAAAATTATCAAGATAAAATGAAACTTCTGAGAGCCTACCGTAAAATTGACCTGGTGCAGATAGGAGAAGCCAAAATCTTAATTTTTCAAGATTATTCCAGTGAGACTTCCCAAAGAAGGAAAATTATGTCCCCTTTCTGCTCCAGGCTAATCAATGCAGGGCACAAAGCAAGATTAATCTATCCAGCCAAAATAATAATAGAAGATGAGGAAACCACACATATTTTGCTAACCGAACAACAAGCTAGACAATTTTGTATAGATCTGAAAATCAATGTATAGATGAGGGAACGAAGTAAGACTCTAAATATTCGTGTAGATATCGTGAGATATAGCTATTTGCTACATAAAGTCTTGTTTTTAAACTCCTTTACCTCTGGTTTTTTCTTCTTATACTTTCCTGTTTTCTTCCTTTTTTTTTTCTTTTTCTTTCTCTCCCTTTTTCTCTCTCCCCTTTCTATCTGCCCCCCTCATGGCCTCCACTCCCACACCTGTCCTAGATACGAAGAATAGAATAAATGCCTAAATGTGTTTCGTGGAACATAGGTGGAATAAACTCCCCTATTAAAAGGAAGTTAATTATTAAGCAACTGGGTAAACATAAACCGGATCTTGCCTTCTTACAAGAAACCCATCTTAAGGCTGCTGAAGCAAATAAACTTAAATCAAAATGGGTTGGCCAGGTGATTGCTTCCCCCTGCAATAGGAAGAAGAGAGGGGTAGCCATCTTGTTCAATAAAGGTTTATCATATAGAATCTTGAAACATACTTATGATAAAGAGGATAGGTGGCTACTGGTTGAGATTGAGATAGGGAACACTAAATATATTTTCTGTAATATATATGCACCAAATCAGGTAGATGTATCATTTTGGAATCAACTTATTATGGTACTATCCCAATATATTGGACAAAACATGATCTTAGTTGGAGATTTTAATCTTATCCCATCTCCATCCCAAGATAGACACACTCCAAATAATTCTAAATTTTCCACTGCTAAGGCCAAAATATTCCGACAGATTTGCAATAATTTAAAGGTTCACGATATCTGGCGTATTAAGCACCCGGATGTTCAACGATTTTCTTGTGAGTCTAAGTCTTATAGAGCGTTCTCCAGAATAGACTTCTTCTTAATTTCCAGTGCCATGTTAATGATGGATATTGATACACACATTTCTGATATAATAATTTCAGATCACGCTGTCATTTCTCTGAGCATAGCAATTAAAAACACTCTTACCAACTCTGTAAATAACTTCTTTTTCCCCAATTATTTATCCCAGGATAAAAAGTTTGCTGATTGGTTGGGCCAGAAATGGCGGGAGTATCAATCTTTTAACAGAGAATATCTAGATAAAACAGAGATCTACTGGGAAGCCGCCAAGGCTTATCTTAAGGGTGAAATTAAAGCTTACATGATTAAAAAAAAGAAGCAATATAAGGCCCGTGAAATACAGCTGGCTAACCAGCTTAGTAATTCCTATAAAAATTATATTAGTAATACCTCTAAATCTCTTTGGGATAAATATCTGAAGGCCAAACAGGAATATGATCTCTTCTTTAAAGAGAAAATGATAAAGGAAGATATTAAAATTAACGCCAAGTACAGCGGGCAATTCGGCAGGTCACCCAAATTCCTGGCTAGATTAAACAAGGCCAGGAAAAAGAATAATATAATTGAAGCTATTCGGGTCGGTCAAGATAGATGTTCAGATCCACTAGAGATCAGAGAGAGTTTCTTCAAATACTTTAAAAATATATATGTGGCGAATGAGATCAACCTTGAAAATAAAGACATTTTCTGGAACTCAATTGTAATTCCTAAAATTTCCCCAGATTTCTTAGAACTTTTAAATGGTCCTATTACTTTGGAAGAAGTAGATGAAGCAATACTCCATGCTAAGTCAAATAAAGCTCCCGGCCCTGATCAGTTAACATCAGAATTTTATAAGATTACTAGATGTGATATACTTCCTACTCTGGTTAGACTCTTCAATGAATATTTTATAGCTGGGAAGCCTATGTCGGAGCATTTCTCGGCGTCGGCGGTTACTCTAATATTAAAGAAAGGTAAAGATCCTCTAG
>NC_069503.1:394421040-394551040 GCF_027579735.1 Bombina bombina | reverse complement strand
CAAGTTAATGGTCTGTTTCCACAAATTAAGGATGATAAAACTCCACTAAATGTGTATAAATGTTCCTAGATCCACTGTGCCTCCAGCAATGCAGAATGTTAACATGTATTACCATTAATGGAATCAATAGAGTAACTAGAGAAAGCTTATTCCAGAAGCAATCTTTATTCTCTACCTGTTTCTTACAATGTATTCTAAGCAGACTGAAAATAGAGCTTCAAAATAAATAATCACATCCATAATTATGTGTATAGAAACACTTGCACTGTAAACCAGGAATAAGGTTAAAAGGGCATAAAACCAAAAAGAAAATGCTTTAGTCTGAGCATTGCAGAATTACACTATTGCTTGCAAATAACTATAGGGTCATCACAATCCTTTAGAAAAAAACATGATTTCAACAGAGAAATTCTATTAAAATATATGGATATTATTGTAAATAAATCAGTTGATACATTTTTTTTTTCTAAAGGATTGTGATTGACCCCTATGTGTTTAACCCCAGGTAAAGAGGTTAACACATAGTTAATGTCAGCTCCAAAGCAGAAATGCATTACTGGAACCAAACTGTACATATCTGGTGAGTCAATGACAAGAGGTATGTGTTTGTGGCCACCAATAACCAGATAGCCCTAAGTAAAGCATTGCTGTTCTTGAGTTTTCCATGCTTTTTAACAAAGGATATGCCTGTGTTAATGCTTATGACTGTTTAAAAAGTCACAATTGCAATATATATACCTCAATAAAAAAATATTTTTTAAAAAAATTCTTTAAAGGGATATTAAACCAAAAATATTTATTTAGTGATTCAGACAGAGCATACAATTTTTTTACTTCGATGATTAAATTTGCTTTGTTCCTATGGTATTTTTTTTGTTAAAGTGTGTCTGGAGCACTACATGGCAGGAAATAGTGCTGCCATATAGTGCACTTGCAAATGAATAACATTCTTGCAAAACTGCTGCGATATAGTGCTCCAGATATGTGCATGCTATTGTGCTTACATCCTAGCTTTTCAACAAAATTTACCAAGAGAACAAAGAAAAATTTATAATAGAATTAAATTAGAAAGTTGTTTAAAATTGCATACTTTATCGGAATCATAAAAGAAAAAAAGTGTGTTCCATGTCCCTTTAACATATTTTCTATTTTCACGTTTATGTCCTTTTAACTTCAGTCTAAGTATTAGTAGTCTCAAATACAATATTATCAGACTAGTTGGTAAGCCTGCCCAGAGGGCAGTCTATGTGTTGTTAATAAAAAAAAAATTGAACTACAGAAAAAAAAAAAGAATTATCAAAAATGAAAAAATTAAGCTTAATCCCTATCGGCTAGATTTGGAGTTTTGTCGGTAACGACCCGAAAAACTAACGCCGGCTTTTTTCTGGCCGCACCATAAAAATAACTCTGGTATTGAGAGTCCACAGAATGGCTGCGTTAGGCTCCAATAAAGGAGCGTAGAGCATTTTTAACGCAGCTTCAACTCTCGATACCAGAGTTGCTTACGCAAGCGGCCAGCCTCAAAAACGTGCTCGTGCACGATTCCCCCATAGGAAACAATGGAGCTGTTTGAGCTGAAAAAAAACCAAACACCTGCAAAAAAGCAGCGTTCAGCTCCTAACGCAGCCCCATTGTTTGCTATGCGGTAACCCTTCCTACGTCTGCACTTAACACTCTAACATGTACCCTGAGTCTAAACACCCCTAACCTTACACTTATTAACCCCTAATCTGCCGCCCCCGCTATCGCTGACCCCTGCATATTATTATTAACCCCTAATCTGCCGCTCCGTAAACCGCCGCTACTTACATTATCCCTATGTACCCCTAATCTGCTTCCCTAACATCGCCGACCCCTATATTATATTTATTAACTCCTAATCTGCCCCCCACAACGTCGCCTCCACCTTACTACACTTATTAACCCCTAATCTGCCGAGCGGACCTGAGCGCTACTATAATAAAGTTATTAACCCCTAATCCACCTCACTAACCCTATAATAAATAGTATTAACCCCTAATCTGCCCTCCCTAACATCGCTGACACCTAACTTCAATTATTAACCACTAATCTGCCGACTCGAGCTCACCGCTACTCTAATAAATGTATTAACCCCTAAAGCTAAGTCTAACCCTAACACTAACACCCCCCTAAATTAAATATAATTTACATCTAACGAAATTAATTAACTCTTATTAAATAAATTATTCCTATTTAAAGATAAATACTTACCTGTAAAATAAATCCTAATATAGCTACAATATAAATTATAATTATATTATAGCTATTTTAGGATTTATATTTATTTTACAGGTAACTTTGTATTTATTTTAACCAGGTACAATAGCTATTAAATAGTTAAGAACTATTTAATAGCTAAAATAGTTAAAATAATTACAAAATTACCTGTAAAATAAATACTAACCTAAGTTACAATTAAACCTAACACTACACTATCAATAAATTAATTACATAAACTACCTACAATTACCTACAATTAACCTAACACTACACTATCAATAAATTAATTAAATACAATTCCTACAAATAAATACAATTAAATAAACTAGCTAAAGTACAAAAAATAAAAAAGAACTAAGTTACAAAAAATAAAAAAATATTTACAAACATAAGAAAAATATTACAACAATTTTAAACTAATTACACCTACTCTAAGCCCCCTAATAAAATAATAAAGCCCCCCAAAATAAAAAAATGCCCTACCCTATTCTAAATTACTAAAGTTCAAAGCTCTTTAACCTTACAATTCCTACAAATAAATACAATTAAATAAACTAGCTAAAGTACAAAAAATAAAAAAGAACTAAGTTACAAAAAATAAAAAAATATTTACAAACATAAGAAAAATATTACAACAATTTTAAACTAATTACACCTACTCTAAGCCCCCTAATAAAATAATAAAGCCCCCCAAAATAAAAAAATGCTCTACCCTATTCTAAATTACTAAAGTTCAAAGCTCTTTAACCTTACCAGCCCTGAACAGGGCCCTTTGCGGGGCATGCCCCAAGAAGTTCAGCTCTTTTGCCTGTAAAAAAAAACATACAATACACCCCCCAACATTACAACCCACCACCCACATACCCCTAATCTAACCCAAACCCCCCTTAAATAAACCTAACACTAAGCCCCTGAAGATCTTCCTACCTTATCTTCACCCTGCCAGGTTCACCCATCCGTCCTGAAGAGCTCCTCCGATGTCCTGATCCAAGCCCAAGCGGGGGGCTGAAGAGGTCCATGATCCGGCTGAAGTCTTCATCCAAGCGGGAGCTGAAGAGGTCCATGATCCGGATGAAGTCTTCATCCAAGCGGGAGCTGAAGAGGTCCATGATCCGGATGAAGTCTTCATCCAAGCGGGAGCTGAAGAGGTCCATGATCCGGATGAAGTCTTCTATCAACTGCATCTTCAATCTTCTTTCTTCCGGATCCATCTTGCAGACCTCCGACGCGGAACATCCTCTTCTCCCGACGCCTACTAGCTGAATGACATCCAAGATGGCGTCCCTCGAATTCCGATTGGCTGATAGGATTCTATCAGCCAATCGGAATTAAGGTAGGAATATTCTGATTGGCTGATGGAATCAGCCAATCAGAATCAAGTTCAATCCGATTGGCTGATCCAATCAGCCAATCAGATTGAGCTCGCATTCTATTGGCTGTTCCGATCAGCCAATAGAATGCGAGCTCAATCTGATTGGCTGATTGGATCAGCCAATCGGATTGAACTTGATTCTGATTGGCTGATTCCATCAGCCAATCAGAATATTCCTACCTTAATTCCGATTGGCTGATAGAATCCTATCAGCCAATCGGAATTCGAGGGACGCCATCTTGGATGACGTCCCTTAAAGGAACCGTCATTCGGCTAGTAGGCGTCGGGAGAAGAGGATGTTCCGCGTTGGAGGTCTGCAAGATGGATCCGGAAGAAAGAAGATTGAAGATGCAGTTGATAGAAGACTTCATCCGGGTCATGGACCTCTTCAGCTCCCGCTTGGATGAAGACTTCATCCGGATCATGGACCTCTTCAGCTCCCGCTTGGATGAAGACTTCATCCGGATCATGGACCTCTTCAGCTCCCGCTTGGATGAAGACTTCAGCCGGATCATGGACCTCTTCAGCCCCCCGCTTGGGCTTGGATCAGGACATCGGAGGAGCTCTTCAGGACGGATCGGTGAACCTGGCAGGGTGAAGATAAGGTAGGAAGATCTTCAGGGGCTTAGTGTTAGGTTTATTTAAGGGGGGTTTGGGTTAGATTAGGGGTATGTGGGTGGTGGGTTGTAATGTTGGGGGGGTATTGTATGTTTTTTTTTTACAGGCAAAAGAGCTGAACTTCTTGGGGCATGCCCCGCAAAGGGCCCTGTTCAGGGCTGGTAAGGTTAAAGAGCTTTGAACTTTAGTAATTTAGAATAGGGTAGGGCATTTTTTTATTTTGGGGGGCTTTGTTATTTTATTAGGGGGCTTAGAGTAGGTGTAATTAGTTTAAAATTGTTGTAATATTTTTCTTATGTTTGTAAATATTTTTTTATTTTTTGTAACTTAGTTCTTTTTTATTTTTTGTACTTTAGCTAGTTTATTTAATTGTATTTATTTGTAGGAATTGTATTTAATTAATTTATTGATAGTGTAGTGTTAGGTTAATTGTAGGTAATTGTAGGTAGTTTATTTAATTAATTTATTGATAGTGTAGTGTTAGGTTTAATTGTAACTTGTTGACCGTAGAATAGTATTATTACGTAAATCCAGTAATGTATACGGGGACCGCATAACGCTATGTACTTCTAGTCCTTTAAGTTGGTTATTATTTTTATATATAGACTAGAAATCTAGTTCAATCCAGTGTGACCACAATATATCATATAGATGGGCTCACACCTAACCGCTAGATTATAACAAGTAATAACGGACTAACAATAAGGATATACGGCCTTTGTGCTGTTAACATCCGGGTATTACTGAATGACAACAAACATTGCTAGATACTATCACATGATAGTGATACAGCAGCCGTTGTAACGAAGACCTCAAAGTACTAACGGCAGGGTTATTGTGCTTTATATTAACCCTTCAGTGATGGGGGTAACTTTATGTTACATAATTTACCAATCCTAATTCTAACACATACCACAGAGTTAAGGGCGCAAGAGTATGTTAATGCCCTACCAGTATAAGGACATGATAATAACTAACCTATGTGTATATAAGTAATAACACTCCGGTACATAATAAAAATACTGCATTTATTAAGTGTGACTTTAACACATAGGAGATTTTGACAAACACTTGGCAACACAATAATAGTGTAATAACGTCCATATCATATCCTTACGGGAAATATAAAACCCTCATCCGGGTATAAATAACCGGTTACTAACACGCTCATAAACTTACATAGAAAAGAATTAGGCTAAAACGGCCCCCTTTTTATTTCTTACTCACATGATATAAGAATTATGTTACAATAGAAATCCTTTACATACTATTCATGAGTGGGATAAATACTGTTTAATAAATTCTGGGGCATTCTAAGACTCACTTGAATTCAAATGCTTTATCAACAATAAAAATAAAATGTAACTTTGGTAATTTGTGGTCAAGAGGATTAGCAATTTGAACATGTATGTATAAGTCAATGAACACACTGCTGATTTTATATAAAATCTAGTCAATCTAGGTGTATAATAAATACTAATTCAAGCAGACGATTATATCGCATATTTGTGTATTTTACACACGACCAGAGGGGACTAACCGCGCAATCTGTCAGTGATTTAGGGTAGCAAACAGAGGCATATAATAAGCCAACACTCTACTGTGTGCTCAAATAGATAATAGTTTACGTGATACATAGGGACCTCAGTGCCCTATATATAACCTTAATGTGAACACAGAATATACTGGCAGTGAATCGTAACTATGTTTACAACACACAATACCAGTTGATAAATTCCACAAGAAATTTCTTAACGATCTTTGCACATATATTCTATTATTTGATAGACACACACTGACATAAAAACTGCGCCGTTTTCATTTGATAATAATACTGGATACATAAGGAATACCTGTATCCTTATTTCATCACCAATACTACATCAATTGACCTGTCATTCTATATGTGAACAATCTGACATAACTACCTGGATATAATAGGATACATTATAATTGAATCCTTATATCATTAAACTGGTGTGACTTCATATATTATATGAGTCTTAATACAAAAACTGTATCAGCCAAGAATCGATATAGTTTAAATACTAGTGGTCGATTATATTTTATCTTTTTTGGTACCACACTAGAATCATCTTATTGATGCAATACAGAGCGTTACTACACTCACGTTGCTTTAACAGAAGCCAATTTTTTACTGTGGCAGTTACCTATTTAGTTGCCTCTATCACATTAGAGCAATACGCTAGTAACACTGTCATAGGAGCTTTCATTCATTTCCATTACCATAGTAGTGACACACTATGATACTTACATGATGGCATTTACATAGTACTTGTGTCTACTACTTCCTACGTGATTGCTTCACTTTGAGTCCTTTTATCTTTGTGTTGTTTGTTCATTTGTATTTTATCTATAATATTCAATAAAAGTTATATTTTAAGTCCCTCATAACTAGTACCTCCCTAGAGTCTGGGCGTAGAGTGCTAGACTTGCATTCTTTCTTGTGGTAAGTGTCTATACTTCCACGTTTTGAACTTAATTGTAACTTAGGTTAGTATTTATTTTACAGGTCATTTTGTAATTATTTTAGCTATTAAATAGTTCTTAACTATTTAATAGCTATTGTACCTGGTTAAAATAAATACAAAGTTACCTGTAAAATAAATATAAATCCTAAAATAGCTATAATATAATTATAATTTATATTGTAGCTATATTAGGATTTATTTTACAGGTAAGTATTTATCTTTAAATAGGAATAATTTATTTAATAAGAGTTAATTAATTTCGTTAGATGTAAATTATATTTAATTTAGGGGGTTGTTAGTGTTAGGGTTAGACTTAGCTTTAGGGGTTAATACATTTATTAGAGTAGCGGTGAGCTCCAGTCGGCAGATTAGGGGTTAATAATTGAAGTTAGGTGTCGGAGATGTTAGGGAGGGCAGATTAGGGGTTAATACTATTTATTATAGGGTTAGTGAGGCGGATTAGGGGTTAATAACTTTATTATAGTAGCGCAAAGGTCCGGTCGGCAGATTAGGGGTTAATAAGTGTAGGCAGGTGGAGGCGACGTTGAGGGGGGCAGATTAGGGGTTAATAAATATAATATAGGGGTCGGCGGTGTTAGGGGCAGCAGATTAGGGGCACATAAGGATAACGTAGGTGGCGGCGCTTTGCGGTCGGCAGATTAGGGGTTAATAAGTGTAGGCAGATGGAGGCGACGTTGAGGGGGGCAGATTAGGGGTTAATAAATATAATATAGGGGTCGGCGGTGTTAGGGGGAGCAGATTAGGGGTACATAAAGATAACGTAGGTGGCGGTCGGCAGATTAGGGGTTAAAAAAATTTATTCGAGTGTCGACGATGTGGGGGGACCTCGGTTTAGGGGTACATAGGTAGTTTATGGGTGTTAGTGTACTTTAGAGTACAGTAGTTAAGAGCTTTAGAAACCGGCGTTAGCCCAGAAAGCTCTTAACTACTCACTTTTTTCCTGCGGCTGGAGTTTTGTCGTTAGATGTCTAACGCTCACTTCAGAAACGACTCTAAATACCGGAGTTAGAAAAATCCCATTGAAAAGATAGGATACGCAATTGACGTAAGGGGATCTGCGGTATGGAAAAGTCGCGGCTGAAAAGTGAGCGTTAGACCCTATTTTGAGTGACTCCAAATACCGGCGGTAGCCTAAAACCAGCGTTAGGAGCCTCTAACGCTGGTTTTCACGGCTAACGCCAAACTCCAAATCTAGGTCAGGATACGCAATTGACGTAAGGGGATCTGCGGTATGGAAAAGTCGCGGCTGAAAAGTGAGCGTTAGACCCTATTTTGAGTGACTCCAAATACCGGCGGTAGCCTAAAACCAGCGTTAGGAGCCTCTAACGCTGGTTTTCACGGCTAACGCCAAACTCCAAATCTAGGTCTAAGAAAATTAAAAAGGCCCCCCCCCCCCAATAAAAACACTAAACTACCAATAGCCCTTAAAAGGCTTTTTGTAGGGTGTTGCCCTAAGTTAAACAGCTCTTTTAAAGTTACAAAAAATTCTAAGTCCCCCCTAACAGTAAACCCACCACCCACCAAACACCACCCCAAAAAAAATAAACCTAATACTTAAAAACCTAAACTATCCATTGCCCTGAAAAGGGCATTTGTATGGGGATTGTTCTTAAAAGGGCATTCAGCTCTTTTGCTGTCCATCTCTAATCTAAAAAAAAAAGTCTAACCCCCAAAAATTAAAAAATAAACCTAATTTTAAATTAAGCTAAATTTACAGAAAATTAAAAATCTAATATTACAGAAAATAAAAAACAAAATTACCAAAGTTTAAAAAACAGCTGCCAACATTCCATTAAGGATGTGTGCGCAACTGCCGACGGACATTACAAACGCAATTATAGTATAGATGTCAACATGTATCTGTCTCAAATTGCCAGGAGGAAAGGTTGCTTGTTTTCTTTAATTATATAGTTCAATCTGATTGGCCCAGGTTGCTAATATAATAGAATAAAACCAGTCTCTATAGGATAATATTCTGCAGAAGACATTGAAAATGAATATTTTTAATTAGTTGGATTAGTTCAAATTTTAAAGCCAGATAGAGCTATTTGATTACTGTAAGATTACAGTAAATTCCAAATGAGTCGCTTAAGTGCATTAGAGCAGAAGACAATGCTTTTACTCTGTGAGCGCTGAGATAACTTTCAAAAGATGGTAGTAATATTGTTTCATTTAGAAGCAAAACACAGTTTTACAGAATATAATGAAACAAACAGTCTCAAGAGGTATTTGTCTAAACCCTTGTAGAGTTCCTACTAATTTCACTTAACCCCTTAAGGACCAGCGACGTACCCTGTATGTCACTGGCCTTTTTTTGGGACTTGATTGTTTTATAGCACGGTCTTCCCACCAGCGTTGAGACTGCTCTATTCCACAAAGCCTGCTGGAGGGAGTGCATTAATAGCGTGTTCTTGCTAGACTTGTGCTATTTTGTCCTGAAAAAACCCTTAACAACCAGTGACATACAGGGTACATTGTGGTCATTAAGGGGTTAAAATACAGTAATGGAGTTTTTACAACATTTAAGTGTTACCTAAAATAATTATACCATTCTAAATAATGTTTATTTAAAACGTTCTATGCTTTGTGATCGTTCCTTTGTTTATCCAAAAGTTGGAAAATAATCAGAAATAGTAGTCAGATAAAAAAAAATCTGAAATGTTTATTTTTTTTATAATTTTATATATTCTGTATCTTAAGTAACAGTGTCATTTAAAGGGACATTGTACTCTGATATTTTATCCCCTTTAATGTGTTCCCAATTATTTATCCCCTTTAATGTGTTCCCAATTATTCATTTTACTTACTAGAGTGTATTACATTGTTTACATGTAGCTACTTTACCTTTATTTTCACATTTGAAATAGCTGTCTTTGCCTGTTGCTTCCCAACCTATATTAAACATTTCTGCACTTAAAGGGACAGTATACTATAAAATAGTTTTTACCTTAATGTGTTGCCAATTATTTTTTTTACCAGCTGCAGAGTATAAAATGTATGAGATATGATTTTTAAACCCTTAACAACACACGTCATACAGGGTACGTCACACACAAACTGGTCTTTAAAGACCAACGACGTACCCTGTACAACGTTAGGGGCTTAAAGCAGCTGGAAGCGATCCTGATCGCTTCCAGTCGTTTTCAAGGTATTGCCGTGATGCCTCGATATTTAGGCATCACTGCAATACCTTTTTTGGCACACCGATGCAGAGAGGGCCACTCTGTGGCCCTCTCTGCATCGGCCAGCGATGGTGCCGATCGTTGGTGGATGGGAGCAGCTGCAGGGAGGCGGGTTGGAGGCCCATCGCTGGCAAACTTCCAGCCAGCATTTGTGCACAATGTTGGGTGAGCACGGGAGGTGGGGGGGATGCGCGCGCATGTGTGGCCAAATTGGAAGTGGTGGGAGAGGGTGGTGGGTGGCAGAGGAGGGGGGAATAACTTTTAAAAAGGGATCTGGGAAGGGGTATGGAGGGGGCAGCTACACTACAGAAATAGTGGAGTTTATTTTTTTAAAAAAAGCCACATTTGATTGCAAAGTGGGTACTGCAGGCAGCTGCCAGTACCCAAAATGGTGGCAAATAGTTAGAGGGAGGAGGGTTATAGAGCTCTTCAAGCTCCTTACAAGGTACCTAATTAACCTCGTCACTGCTGGGCATAATACAAGTGTGGTGCGCAGCAGCATTTAGCAGCCTTCTACTTACCAAAAAGCAATGCCAAAGCCATATATGTCTGCTATTTCTGAACAAAGGGGATCCCAGAGAAGCATTTACAACCATTTGTGCCATAATTGCACAAGCTGTTTGTAAATAATTTCAGTGAGAAGCCCAAAGTTAGTGAAAAAGTTAATGATTTTTTTTATTTGATCGAATTTGGTGGTAAAATGATGGCATGAAATATATCAAAATGGGCCTAGATCAATACTTTGGGTTGTCTACTACACTACACTAAAGCTAAAATTAACCCTACAAGCTCCCTACAAGCCTAATACAAGTGTGTTGCGCAGCAGCATTTAGCGGCCTTCTAATTATCAAAAAGTAATGCCACAGCCATAAATGTCTGGGGGGGTTTTAACAAAGGGGATCCCAGAGAAGCATTTACAACCATTTGTTCTATAATTACATAAGTTGTTTGTAAATAATTTCAGTGAGAAACCTAAAGTTTGTGAGAAAAAAAATTCTTTGGCGGTGAAATGGTGGCATGAAATATACCAAAATGGGCCTTGATCAATACTTTGGGTTGTCTACTAAAAAAAATATATATACATGTCAAGGGATATTCAGGGATTCCTGACAGATATCAGTGTTCTGGTGTATAGATAAAAGGAGTGCCACCCTCAAAAGCGGGGGGCTAAAGTGCGTAGTGAAGATACGTGAGTGAGGTATCTTTTTAAATTCCCTCTAGGATTTTGTTAGGTAATCGTTCATTTTCAGTAAGTTTGTGCGTTTTCTATGTGGCGCAGATCACTATATATTGTTTCAGACATCAGTGTTTCAATGTAACTATCACTAATTTTGAAAAATAGCAAAGTGCTACTTGTATTTATTGCCCTATAACTTGCAAAAAAAGCAAAGCACATATAAACATTGGGTATTTCTAAACTCAGGACAAAATTTAGAATTCATTTAGCATGGCTGTTTTTTTTCATCATATTTTATCAAATATTGCGCTGGTTTGGTATCCTATATACGGCGTAACATAGAAGTTACGCTTGTATATTTCTGCCTTCGGCCGTAGTTTTTTGGCCCATAGACAGGTATACCAAACCAGCACAGTTTGGTATCCAATATACAGCATAAGGACTTACGTGGCGAAAATGGAGAAATCTTACTCCATTTTCACCTTGCTACAAATTGCAGGCGTAGTAAGCCTTACGCTGAGTATTGGAGCCCTGTAGCTCCCTAAACTGGCTGCAAAATAAAACCTAGCACCTAACGCATGCGCAATGTCTATCTACCTGTCAACCGCGATCCCCCGCCGCAATCCCTAATAAAGTGTTTAACCCCTAAACCGCCGCTCCCGGACCCCACCGCCACCTACATTAAATGTCTAACCCCCTAATGTGATTCCCCTACACCGCCGCCATCTATATTAAAATTATTACCCCCTAATGTGAGCCCCCTACCCCGCCGCCACCTATTTTAACTATAATACCTCCTAACCCTCCTCTAATCCCCCTACACCGCCGCCACCTATTTTAAAATGATTAACCCCTAATCTAAGCCCCCTACACCGCCGCCACCTATATTAAATGTATTAACCCCTAATCTAATCCCCCTCCACCGCCGCCACCTATATTAAATGTACTAACCCCTAATCTAATCCCCCTACACCGCCGCCACCTATAATAAATGTATTACCCCCTAAAATACTAAAGTGTCCCTACCCTAAACTAAATTACAAATAGCCCTTAAAAGGGCCTTTTGCGGGGCATTGCCCCAAAGTAACCAGCTCTATTACCAACCCTTAATATAGGTGGCGGCGGTGTAGGGGGATCATATTAGGGGGTAATATAGTTTAATGTAGGTGGCGGCGGGGTAGGGGGCTCACATTAGGGGGTAAAACATTTAATGTAGCTGGCGGCGGTGTAGGGGGGTCAGATTAGGGGGTAAGACATATGTAGCTGGCAGCGGGGTCCGGGAGTGGTGGTTTAGGGGTTAATATATTTATTATTAGCAAAAAGAGTTCCAAAGAAGTTGCAGCAAGACACCAAGGTGCTGTTAGATAAAAAACGAGTTTATTAGGACATATTAAAAAAATATTTATTAGGAGTGAGAGGGGGATTGCGGATAGAGGGGTATACGTGTCGGGCTATGTTTGGGAGGCGTGTTAGACAGTAACGGGTGATTTTAGAACTTAAATAGAAGTTGAAATGATGGCACCACTAGTATAGAATATACTATGGGGTCTATTACCATTCTATATAAGGTCAATGGCCCTAAGATCACTTGGTAATGTGTGGTATAGTGCTATGTATCGCAACTGCAATTTTACAAACTTGTTAGTTAAGAAACTAAATAAAAAAGATACTATATAAGCACTCAAAAAAGACCCCTGAATTGTCGCAGTATGATAAGAAACAAACACATTAAAATATAAATCTTTATTAGAATTGATTAAAAACTGGGTGTATTAAAACTAAAATGCTGGCAAATTATTCCAGTTAGAAAAACTGAATATGCTTAACTGAATTCCTTGAATGTAAAAATTAGATTGGCAGGATTAATAGTGGTTAAGTCCATAATCATATGTATATAGATAGATTATAGTGAATATAATAGGACAAAATTGTTTAGAGTATAGTTAGTGTGGTCATATACTCCAACAGTATTAAGTGGTAACTTCACTCATGGAATAACCTAAAACACAGACCCATACGAGTGTATGGATAAGACATTCGTGCTGTCTAGTAATGGTTAATTCCATAATCCCATGTATATAGATACATTATAGTGAATATAATAGGCCAAAATTATTTAAAGTATAGTTAATATGGTCATATATTCTAGCAATAATTAGTGATAACTTCACTTTAAGAATAGCCTATAACATAAACCTATACAGGTATATGGTTAAGACAGTATAAATAGAGCAGCTATATTGGTAAATAGTCTCTTATCAGTTATTAATGCTCAGTAAACTATTTATGTATAGTTGAACACCAACTGTTATATGTAAAGGTTGGCAGATACTGGTATAACTGTAGGAGTTTTTAGTTATTCCATATATTTATATATTTTTTAGAGAACTCATTAGAGAATCTTAGTTCCACCTATTGGTCAGGATAGTTTGATATTTAAACTTAGGAACTTATTGATTATCCCTTATTACAGGATTCGATATTAGTGTATTTGTACACTTTATTTTCTAGTAACCTAATAAAGATATAAAAATAGGTTAAGTATAATGAGTTAAATCTAATTCATAGAGTAAGTATCAACTGTTACTGGACTATGATTTCAGTTGTGCAATCGAGTTATCAGCTCTTTTGGCATAAATATATGTATATATTTAACCCTGTCATAAAGGGTTAATGGAGTTAAACCACTGTTTGTAAATAAATTCTATATCTTAGCCGCGTAGTATATAGCGTTATTAGGTAGTTATGTGGGTGCTTGGTGTTAACTTGATTATACTGGAGTTTCTCAAATTTAGACCCGGGTATAAAACGCTCATCGATTCTAGAGCATGTCAAGCATACATTTGTATTATAGTAATTGCAGGACTTAAATATTGTCCCCAATACTAATATTTCACATATAAATACTTGAATTATATCCAGTGGGCTCCAAATACAATTTAACAGCCTATAGCTGCATGAGAATATAATAGCGTGTCAAGCATACATTAGTATTGTAGTAATTGCAGGGCTTAAATACTGGCCCCAATACTAATATTCCAGATATAAATACTGGTATTGTGCCCAGTCAACTCCCAATATAATTAAACAGCCTATAGCTGCATGAGAATATAATTATGTGTCAAGCATACATTAGTATTATAGTAATTGCGGGGCTTAAATGCTGGCCCCAATACTAATATTCCACATATAAATACTTATATTGTGCCCAGTCGGCTCTCAATATAATTTAACAGCCTATAGCTGCATGAGAATATAATTGTGTTCGTCTGCAGTCAGCATTACCCTAACATGCATAACATCTGAATCCCTGCCAAACGCTTTTGTAATGAATGCTCGGTATCACTCAGTTAGACACAATATGGCTTCTATTGTGTGCTAGCTGTTACTATTGCAGCCTTAGAAATATCGTAAGTTAGATAAACTGCTGTAATATTAAGTATCCGATTTAACAAGTGTAAATAATAGTTATTTGTTGTTGGACTTTCATAATAGTTCTTTGAATAAATGCCAGCAAGTATACGTTATTTAAAAAACAAAACGGGTTTCCGGCTTAGATTTAACTCATTATACTTAACAACCTTTTTTTATATCTTTATTAGGTTACTAGAAAATAAAGTGTACAAATACACTAATATCGAATCCTGTAATAAGGGATAATCAATTCGTTCCTAAGTTTAAATATCAAACTATCCTGACCAATAGGTGGAACTAAGATTCTCTAATGAGTTCTCTAAAAAATATATAAATATATGGAATAACTAAAAACTCCTACAGTTATACCAGTATCTGCCAACCTTTACATATAACAGTTGGTGTTCAACTATACATAAATAGTTTACTGAGCATTAATAACTGATAAGAGACTATTTACCAATATAGCTGCTCTATTTATACTGTCTTAACCATATACCTGTATAGGTTTATGTTATAGGCTATTCTTAAAGTGAAGTTATCACTAATTATTGCTAGAATATATGACCATATTAACTATAATTTAAATAATTTTGGCCTATTATATTCACTATAATGTATCTATATACATGGGATTATGGAATTAACCATTACTAGACAGCACGAATGTGGCAACTAACCAGTTACTTTACCTATGTATTTAATATCAGTAACTATTCTAAGAGTTGAACTGTATTAGCATACACCATCTATAACATATACCAGTTGGTATCCAACTATATATAAACAGTTTTCCAAATACAAACAACTGATAAGAGACTATTCACCTATATAATTGCTCTACTTATACTGTCTTATCCATACACTCGTATGGGTCTGTGTTTTAGGTTATTCCATGAGTGAAGTTACCACTTAATACTGTTGGAGTATATGACCACATTAACTATACTCTAAACAATTTTGGCCAATTATATTCACTATAATCTATCTATATACATGATTATGGAATTAACCACCACTAGACAGCATTAATGAGCTAACTAACAAGTCACTTTACCTATGTGTTTAATACCAGTAACTATTTAAAGAGCTGATTCTTATTAGCACATACCATCTATATCTGTTAGTACTACGACACTATTATTCTTACCGAATCAATCTAACAGTATAGGCCTAGCAGTTCATTAATCCTGCCAATCTCATTTTTACATTCAAGGACTTCAGTTAAGCATATTCAGTTTTTCTAACTGGAATAATTTGCCAGCATTTTAGTTTTAATGCACCCAGTTTTTAATCAATTCTAATAAAGATTTATATTTTAATGTGTTTGTTTCTTATCATACTCCGACAATTCAGGGGTCTTTTTTGAGTGCTTATATAGTATCTTTTTTGTTTAGTTTCTTAACTTAGTCAGTTTTTTTATGCGGCGGCAGTTTCTAAAGTGCCGTAAGTCACTGGCGACTCCAGAAATTTGTACTTACGCAGATTTCTGGACATTGCTAGTTTGTCAGACTTACGGCACTTTAGCATCTGACGGTGCCGTATATAAGATAGCTCGAGTTGCGAGCTGAAACTATGGGCGGCGCAGGTTTCCATGCTTGCGACGAAACCTGTGCCGTATATCGGATCGCGCCTCATGAGCCTGTGTGAACTTGTCTCTCAAATCCTAGCATTATTATCTAAAGATTTCCACCCTACAGATCTGTTTTTCTCACAACTTAAAAGATGCAAAGCTTTTATCAAAATACTCAGAACACTAAATGCTCTGAAAGTAAAACCTATGCATACGAAAATAAAAGCGAATTTGAGGTACAATGCACTGAAAGTAAAACCTATGCATACGAAAATAAAAGCGAATTTGAGGTACAATGCATTGAAAGTAAAACCTATGCATACGAAAATAAAAGTGAATTTGAGGTACAATCCACTGAAAACAACGCATTTTGATTTTGCATTAGGCATAATATTTGTATTTAAACATATGCCTATTTCTTCCTGTTTACTTCAGTCTCTTAAAGGGACATTATACACTCATTTTTTTTTTTTTTTGCATAAATGTTTTGTAGATGATCTATTTATATAGCCCATAAAGTTTTGGGTTTTTTAAATGTATAGTTTTCTTTTTTTTAAATAACATTGCTCTGATTTTCAGACTCCCAACCAAGCCCCAAAGTTTTATGAGAATACCGTTAGATGCCTACTCCAGCTTGCTCCTGTTTGTGTAAAGGGTCTTTTCATATGCAAAAGAAGGGGGAGGGGGAGTGTCTTATTTGCCACTTGCAGTGAGCTTTCCAGCTACCTTTTCAACAGAGTTAAACTGAGAGCTTCTAAGTTATTAAACAGTTTTATACTGGATTTTTATATCAGTATCTGTGCATCTTATTCTTTATAGTGGTGTCTATTACATGCAGTTATATGAATATTAGTGTATACTGCCCCTTTAAACATTTAAAAAAATCTCTGACAAGTGAATTGACTGTAGTAGAATATTATTGTATGTATGTACTTGCTATTATAACCACAGATACAATTTTAACCAAAAATATAAAAGCTGACCACTAAATCTACAGATGATAACACCACAGACAGAAAGTTCCACAGCTTTATTGCTTTTTCTGTGGAAGCCTTTTATTTGCTGAAGGAGAAATATCCTTTCCTCTAGCCTTAAGGGTTTACTACTTGTCACATTCAATTTCCTTGGTAAAATCAGTAACTCCCAACTCTTTATACAGCCCTTAAATTTATTTAAATACAACCAGTCAGGCTAAAGTCTCATTTTATGCCTTCATTTGAGCCTTTCCCAATTCTGCAATGTAATTTTTGAGAAGTAGGGCCAAAAGCTACATATTCAAGGTGAGGCTGCAGATTTATAAATTTCAGAATTATACTTCCTTCCATTATGTTTGTTTCCCTTTTATGTTAATACATTTTTTTTTACCCATTTATAGCTGCTGTCAAGCATTGTGTACTATTTTTTTTTTTGGCAATAAGAACCCTAAATCCTTTTTTCTATCTCTTATTTCCCAAGTTTGGTCCTATTTAATTAATAGGTATCTTGCATATTTTTCTTACCAGATACACTCATTTACATGTGTTAAGTCCCATTTGTCAATTTTGCAACCATTCTTCCAGGTTGTGCAAATCCCTTTGCAGAGCAAATATGCCCTGCTCTACTCTAATTACCTTAAATCATTTAATGCAGCAACAACTTTCTGTCTTCAAATGAAAAAAGCATTGCACCTGATAAAAATACAACAAAATCTCAGTTTCTCAGAGGTGGAGAGCCACAGATTAGTTTAAAGAATTCCCAGATCAGGTAATTAACGGAAGGCATAATCCCCTAAAAATAAGCAGTGTATTAAGATACACACAAAAGAATATCATTACATATTGATTTTTCTTACATTACTAGAACTTGAAAAAAAGATTATTTAAAAAAAAAAATTGTTTGCAGCTCCACTTGAAAAGATTAGTGTTAAAGACATGTTTAAAATTGCTACCACAAAAGCATTAATGGCTGGTCAATCTCTTTAACGGGGACATGTAACTCACAAAATTCCAATTAATTCCATAGATATATTTTGCTTCTAGCACCAAAGCATACTATGCACTGAAGTGTATAGTCAGGGTTTTACATTCTGCATTAAAGGGACACTAAACCCATATTTTTTCTTTAATGATTCAAATAGAGCATGCAATTTTAAGCAACTTTCTAATTTACTCCTATGATCAAATTTTGTTCGTTCTTTGATATCTTTTTTTGAAAAGCAGGAATTGAACACAGAGGAGCCGGCTCATTTTTGGTTCAGCACCTGGGTAGCGCTTGATGATTGGTGGCTGAATCATGAAAGAAAAAAATTGGGTTTAGTATCCCTTTAACATATTAGGCCCTTGGCAACTGCAATAGATTGCAATGAGTTGCAACCCTTTGTTTCAGCCAGACAAGCAACTATGTGGGATAGTTATGGTGTTTTTTAGTGGGGTGGTATCATAGTAGTATATGATGCAAATAAAACCAGTTTACCTAATAGGAACAATGGTTTACTTTTTTTTCTTTGCATAAAGGTTTTGTAGATGATCTATTTATATAGCCCGTAAAGTTTTGGTTTTTTTAAAAATGTATAGATTTGCTTATTTTTAAATAACATTGCTCTGATTTTCAGACTCCTAACCAAGCCCCAACATTTTATTTGAATACCGTCATCTACCTACTCCAGCTTGCTCCTGTTTGTGTAAAGGGTCTTTTCATATGCAAAAGAAGGGGGAGGGGGGAGTGTCTTATTTGCCACTTGCAGTGGGCTTTCCAGCTACCTTTTAAACAGAGCTAAACTGAGAACTTCTAAGTAAGTTTTTAAACAGTTTATACTGGATTTTTATATCAGTATCTGTGCATCTTATTCGTTATAATAGTGTCTATTACATGCAGTTATATGAAAATGAGTGTATATTGTCCCTTTAACTGAGCAGTTTTTATCCACAACCTCAACAACACATCCTATCATATGTGCTCAAGGGCAAATTAATTAGGAGGTAAAGTTCCAGTACTTATTCCTAATGCTATTGTTATAAAAATGCAATGTAAACAGATGGGTTATTAAAGCACTCTTAACATGCCTTTATTATGTAATAACAATATAATGACATATCATTGCATAAGCCAGAGTCACTATTCAGGAATACTGTGACATTAACACATTAAAAGCAAAGGGTCCTATGATGAAGAGTCATTTATATCGTACTCATTACATTATAACTTTTTATTAATAACAAAAATGATATTCTATTACAAACATAAGACACAAGTCACAGCTTGTAAGTATAACAGTCCCAGCTAAGTCACTTGTCACAGTCCCCTCATATATTCCTTCACTCTACAAGGTTAAAGGGACATTTAACACAAATGCTATAAATCAAACAGCTAGTAGTTATAGATTTTGCTCGGGATTTTTTTTTGCCTCTCTAGAGACCATAAAACAAAGCATAATTATATACAAAAGCAGGAGATATTTAAAGTCCCTTTAAGCTCAACAGAAGCTGCAAACACTGACACAAAAAAATAAAGGGCTTCTTAAAGAGAGAGTAAACATAACAATGATTGTTACATAATTCTGCAGTGTAATGTTACTAATTCTGTGCGCTAAATGTAGTTAAATAGCACTATCGGGTGCTCTATGATAGGACAGTGCGCCTGTCACGTGCTTTTCAAAACAGACAGGAGACTGATGAAGAAACCAAGGTAAGTAAAGCTTTGCAGGCTTCAAGGGCATAAAATCCAACAATTTTGTTCATGATTTAGGTAGAACATACAATTTTAAATAACTTTCCAGTTTAGTTCTATTATCAGATTTATTAAATTCTCCAGTAGTGCACTACTGGTTTCTAACTTAATAAATGGATGAACCAATGACAATCTGTATATATATACATATATATATATATATATATATATATATATATATATATATATATATATATATGCAGCCACCAATCAGCAGCTAGAACCTAGGTTCTTTGCTGCTCCTGAGCTTACCTCGATAAACCTTTTAGCAAGGATAACAAGAGATAACAAGAGAAGGAGGCAAATTAAATAGAAGTAAATTAGAAAGTTGTTTACAATTGTATGCTCTGTTTAAATCATGAATGTCTATTTATGACTTTACTGTCCCTTTAAATCTTACAAAATGCTTTATTGATGCAGGTGTCGCTAAGTTGCAGAATTATGTAACATTCATTTTTACGTCTACTGTCCTTTTAAAGTAACAGTATAACATAATGTGCAATGAGAACGCTGTGGCTGCTTGTGTGTTTGCCGTTTGTAAGACACTCCAGCGCAATTGATGACATGTATGTAATTAACCCTTTCTTATAATGTTATCTTATTTCTTAACATTTGAATAATATCCAAAAAAAATATTGCATCAAGAAGATCATATTTTATTCTGAACATGCTTCCTAGTTTATTTACTATTTAATATTGGAACTGGCAATGTGCTCAGGTAACATGCACACAGTGAAGTAAGCTGTGACAATATTAGAGAATTGACTTTTAAGAGGTAAATGATTCAAATAAAAAAAACAGTATTTTCTTAGCACATTCTTGGAGACAATTTAGGTAAAATTGAAATAGAAATCTTTGCTGAGGCTAAACACACAGTAGTGCAGGGTCGATAGCCTTAAGATGATATACTCTAATGGATTAGCACAATTACATTTCTTACTATAATGGCCTATTAAAGGATTACTTTCTGTTATAATTTTTAAGCTTAACAACTAACATATTAAAGTTAATAAACATTAATTAAAACCTACTGACCTATATTTTCTCCAAAACGAAGTTTCATAACGTTCTAAAAGTTATATCTTTTATTCGCCGATGATGTCACTTTATCCTGCCCACTATTTTCAGCACTGCATGTTCAAAATACTTAAACCAATAACTCTGTGTTTAAAGCGCCATTTTGAAACCTAGGTATTGTAAACGGATTGGTACAGAGCAAAGGATACCCACGGAGTGGGTTTGGAAAACAATTATATGGGTTTGGAAAACAATTATATTTGCAGACAAGATTTCTGATATACGGTAGAGATATGTTAATGAAATGCTATTGATAAAAAGCGTATTTGGGGTAGTTAGTTAGTAACAGGCATAGAAAATATTTACTTACAGTGGCCCTATAAGATATGCATGTGAATTAACTATTGCTAGAAACAAACTAACGGCTAGATTACGAGTTTTGCATTATACTGAAAAAGCAACATTATCAGGTTATAATGCTGCTTTTTCACTACCGCTGGTATTACGAGTCTTGCAGGTTTGGGGCATCTTCTATCTTCATCCATCCAGCGCAGAGTGGCTCCATCTTCAAGACATCCGACGCGGAGCATCCTCTTCTTTCCGACGACTATCGACGAATGAAGGTTCCTTTAAATGACGTCATCCAAGATGGCGTCCCTTAGATTCCGATTGGCTGAGTGGAGGACCACCTCTCCCGGCTTGGATGAACACTTCTCCCGGCTTTGTTGAGGACTTCTTGTTGCTTCGATGAGGACTTCTCGCGGCTTCATTGAGGATGGATGTCGGATCTTCAAAACTGTAAGTGGATCTTCAGGGGAATAGTGTTAGGATTTTTTAAGGGTTTATTGGGTATGTTTTATTTTTAGGTTAGGGCTTTGGGCAGCAATATCGCTAAATGCCCTTTTAAGGGCAATGTCCATCCAAATGCCCTTTTCAGGGCAATGGGGAGCTTAGGTTTTTTTTAGTTAGGGTTTTATTTGGGGAATTTGGTTGTGTGGGTGATGAGTTTTACTGTTGGGGTTTTTTTGTATTTTTTTTCAGGTAAAAGAGCTGATTTCTTTGGGGCAATGCCCCGCAAAAGGCCCTTTTAAAGGCTATTGATAGTTTAGTCTAGGCTAGGTTTTTTTTTTTATTTTGGGGGGCTTTTTTATTTTGATAGGGCTATTAGATTAGATGTAATTAGTTTAAATATCTTGTAAATTGTTTTTTATTTTCTGTGATTTAGTGTTTTTTTTTTGTAATTTAGCTAATTGTATTTAATATATTTAATTGTATTTAATTTAGGTAATTTATTTAATTGTAGTGTAGTGTTAGGTGTTAGTGTAACTTAGGTTTATTTTACAGGTAAATTTGTATTTATTTTAGCTAGGTAGTTAGTAAATAGTTAATAACCATTTACTAACTTATCTACCTAGTTAAAATAAATACAAACTTGCCTGTAAAATAAAAATAAACCCTCAGCTAGATACAATGTAACTATTAGTTATATTGTTGTTAGCTTAGGGTTTATTTTATAGGTAAGTATTTAGTTTTAAATAGGAATAATTTAGGTAATGATAGGAATTTTCTTTAGATTTATTTAAATTATATTTGTTAGGGGGTGTTAGGGTTAGGGTTAGACTTAGGTTTAGGGGTTAATAAATTTAGAATAGTGGCAGCGACGTTGGGGACGGGAGATTAGGGGTTAATAAATGTAGGTAGGTTGCAGCGACATTGGGGGAAGCAGATTCGGGGTTACTAAATATAATGTAGGTGGCGGCGATGTCTGGAGCGGCAGATTAGGGGTTAATAAATGTAGGTAGGTAGGTGGCGGCGATGTTAGGGACAGCAGATTAGGGGTTAATAATATTTAGTGTTTGCGATGCGGGAGTGCGGCGGTTTAGGTGTTAATATGTTTATTATAGTGGCGGCAATATCCGGAGCAGCAGATTAGGGGTTAATAAGTATAATGTAGGTGTCTGCGATGTTGGGGGCGGCAGATTTGCGGATAATAAGTATAATGTAGGTTGCGGCGATGTCCGGAGCGGCAGATTAGGGGTTAGTAAGTATAATGTAGGTGGCGGCGATGTCGGGGGCGGCAGATTAGGGGTTCATGTTAGGGTGTTAGGTGTAAAATTAAAATTTGTTTCCCCATAGGAATCAATGGGGCTGCGTTACTGTGCTTTACGCTGCTTTTTTTGCAGGTGTTAGACTTTTTCTCATCCGGCTCTCCCCATTGATGTCTATGGGGAAATCGTGCACGAGCACGTACAACCAGCTCACCGCTAACTTAAGCAGCGCTGGTATTGGAGTGTGGTATGGAGCACAATTTTGCTCTACGCTCACTACTTGCCTTTTAATGCTGGGTTTATAAAAACCTGTAATACCAGTGCTGTATATAAGTGAGCGGTGAGAAAAAAGTGCAAGTTAGCAAAGGACCGCTCATAACGCAAAACTCGTAATCTCGCCGATAGATTTTGACTGCAGATAATAACCGTAGGCCCAACAATCCTGCCCTAAAAGTGTAAGTTTAATTAGTTTGTAGGGATTCTTCAATTCTCCCACTGTGTTTGTCATAACCACCTCTAATGGTAGTTTATTCCATGGGGCCGATTTATCAAATGTCTTTGTAATTATATATAAATTATGACATAGAAATCTAATCAAATGTCTTTGTAATTATATATAAATTATGACATAGAAATCTAATTTTGCAAATCCATTTTTTTTTGGAAATACAATACAATTTTTTCTTTTGCAACTACTTTTGTTTTTTAAATACACTTCCAGTATGTGTCAAAACACAAAAATAGATGCTAGTTCCCATTTTGCTAAAGGACTTGTGATGCCACAGCATTTACTTTAGCAGTTTGCCTCCAGGGAACTAGCTATTTTTTTGTTTCAATTAAAGGGACAGTCCACTTGACTTTTTTTTAAAAATTGTTTAAAAGATAGATAACACCTTTTACTACCCATTCCCCAAACAACATTATGATATTATAATATACTTTATAACCTCTTTGCCTTTTCTCTAAGCCCCTGCAGTGCCCCTTATCCGTGCTTTTTATTAGACAGTGCTATTTCATATGTACCATATAGATAACATGGTGCTCACTCCAGTGGAAATGCATAATTGTTATACAAGAACCAGCACGGATTGGCCCAAAAAATGCAAGAATGTAAAAAGCTCTTAGATACAGGTAACAATAGAGGTAAAAACTATATTAATATAACAGTGTTGGGTATGCAAAACCCATGGAATGGGTAATACAGGGTTTTATCTATCTTTTTAAAAATAAAAATTTTCACGTAGACTATCCCTTTAAATGTGGAAAATAAGTGACAACTCCAGCGCATCTCAAGCAAACATTTTAACATTTATCATGTAACATACAACATGGCAGAAGTGATTATTCTCATTTGCATCATACAACACTATACAGAAGAATATTGATTTTGATGTTTTAATTACAGTTTCCATAGCAGCAAGAAGACGCACTGTAGCATGTGGTTTTATGCAATAATGTACTAAGGAATATTATTTTTGATTATTTAATCAGTTTTTTATTTTAGCATCTTTTTTGCCCCTTTGCCTTTATCAAGGAATCTTCCATACTAAGCTTATATATTTATTTAAACGGAGATCATGATCATTTAATTCATTATGAATTAAAATAAAAACATATTCTACTACAAAATCATTATTTATTTTTCTTGCTTTTGCTGTAAAAAACAAACAAACATGTCAACGATGAATGTAACTTAAATTCTGTACATAAAGGGACATAGTACACAAACAGAATTTCCCAGAAATATTGATTGTGATGTGTTTTTTAGAATACAAAGTCTTTATGATGTCATGTAACATACAACACATTTTAAAACCTCAAAATTAATATTCATTGGTGTATTTTTTATGATACAAGGCAGAATAAATTAAAGTTTTCATAGTAGCAGATTTTCTTCTATCTGCCTTTAGCAGGAGGTCTTTTATACTAAGCTTATATTTAAAGGGACATTACTCTTAACATTCAAATTCCCATAAATTAAAGGGGCAGTCTACTCCGGAAGATATATTGTTTTAAAAGATAGATAATCCATTTATTACCCATTCCTCAGTTTTGCATAACCAGCACGGTTACTGTAATATACTTTTTATCTCTTTTTACCTCTGTGATTACGTTGTATCTCAGCCTCTGCAGACTGCCCCTTTATTTCAGTTCTTTTGACAGACTTGCATTTTAGACAATCAGTGCCTTTTCATAAGTAACTCCAAGGGCATAAGCACAATGTTATCTATAGGACACACATTAACACTCTCTAGTTGCAAAAAACTGTCAAATACATTCAGATAAGATGCAGCCTTCAATGGTTTAGAAATTAGCATATGAGCCTACCTAGGTTTAGCTTTTAACTAAGAATACCAAAAGAACAAAGCAATTTGATGATAAAAGTAAATTGGAAAGTTCCTTAAAATTACATACCCTATCTGAATCATAAAAGTTTAATTTTGACTAAACTGGCCCTTTAAATAATGATAGATTTTAATTAACATTTACTATTTCATTTAATTGCTTATTCTGTAAAATACATTGTCTATGCTGTAAAATTGTGCTTATCTGGAGCTCAGATTCTATAATACATACTATAAAGTGAGAAATGCACAGGCTCATTTTCAGTTAGTCCTATTAGCTACAAATAGATAAAAGATCTGTAGCTCGTTCAAGTAATTGCTAAAATGAAAACTGTGATTAAATCATCAAAATCAATATTCCTTAATATGTTATATAAAATAAGGCAGAATAAGCACTTTAGGCATGTTGTACGGTAAATGACAATATAAAAAAACATATTCTGAAAAAAGACCACATGCTACAGTGTCTGTATCCATAACTGTGTGTGTATCTGTATGTATAAGTTTATACTATATAGTGTGTGTGTCTGCATGTAAAAATGTAAGCTATGTAGTGTGTGTATGTGTATCTGCATGTATAAGTGTATGCTGCATGTATAAGTGTAGCTATGTAATGTGCGTGTATCTGCATGCATAAGTGTATACTATAGTGTCTGTATATCTGCCGGTATAAGTGTATGCTATGTAGTGTCTGTGTATTTGCATGTATAAGTGTATGCTGCATGTATAAGTGTATGCTATGTAGTGTGTGTGTGTGTATCTGCGTGCATAAGTGTATACTATGTAGTGTCTGTATATCTGCATGTGTAAGTGTATGCTATGTAGTGTGTGTATCTGCATGTATAAGTGTATGCTATGTAGTGTGTGTGTGTGTATCTGCGTGCATAAGTGTATACTATGTAGTGTCTGTATATCTGCATGTGTAAGTGTATGCTATGTAGTGTGTGTGTATCTGCATGTATAAGTGTATGCTATGTAGTGTGTGTGTGTGTGTATCTGCGTGCATAAGTGTATACTATGTAGTGTCTGTATATCTGCATGTGTAAGTGTATGCTATGTAGTGTGTGTGTATCTGCATGTGTAAGTGTATGCTATGTAGTGTGTGTGTATCTGCATGTATAAGTGTATGCTATGTAGTGTGTGTGTATCTGCATGTATATGTGTATGCTATGTAGTGTGTGTGTATCTGCATATATAAGTGTATACTATGTAGTGTGTGTGTGTATCTGCATGTGTAAGTGTATGCTATGTAGTGTGTGTGTATCTGCATGTATATGTGTATGCTATGTAGTGTGTGTGTATCTGCATATATAAGTGTATACTATGTAGTGTGTGTGTATCTGCATGTGTAAGTGTATGCTATGTAGTGTGTGTGTATCTGCATGTATAAGTATATTCTATGTAGTGTGTGTGTGTATCTGCATGTATAAGTGTATGCTATGTAGTGTGTGTGTATCTGCATGTATATGTGTATGCTATGAAGTGTGTGTGTGTATCTGCATGTATAAGTATATGCTATGTAGTGTGTGTGTATCTGCATGTATATGTGTATGCTATGTAGTGTGTGTGTGTATCTGCATGTGTAAGTGTATGCTATGTAGTGTGTGTGTATCTGCATGTATATGTGTATGCTATGTAGTGTGTGTGTGTATCTGCATGTATAAGTGTATGCTATGTAGTGTGTGTGTATCTGCATGTATAAGTTTATGCTATGTAGTGTGTGTGTATCTGCATGTATATGTGTATGCTATGTAGTGTGTGTGTATCTGCATATATAAGTGTATACTATGTAGTGTGTGTGTATCTGCATGTGTAAGTGTATGCTATGTAGTGTGTGTGTATCTGCATGTATAAGTATATTCTATGTAGTGTGTGTGTGTATCTGCATGTATAAGTGTATGCTATGTAGTGTGTGTGTGTGTATCTGCATGTATATGTGTATGCTATGAAGTGTGTGTGTGTATCTGCATGTATAAGTATATGCTATGTAGTGTGTGTGTATCTGCATGTATATGTGTATGCTATGTAGTGTGTGTGTGTATCTGCATGTATAAGTGTATGCTATGTAGTGTGTGTGTATCTGCATGTATAAGTTTATGCTATGTAGTGTGTGTGTATCTGCATGTGTAAGTGTATGCTATGTATTGTGTGTGTATCTGCATGTATAAGTGTGTATCTGCATGTATAAGTGTATGCTATTTAGTGTGTGTGTATCTGCATGTGTAAGTGTATGCTATGTAGTGTGTGTGTATCTGCATGTATAAGTGTATGCTATGTAGTGTGTGTGTATCTGCATGTATAAGTGTATGCTATGTAGTGTGTGTGTATCTGCATGTATAAGTGTATGCTATGTAGTGTGTGTGTGTATCTGCATGTATATGTGTATGCTATGAAGTGTGTGTGTGTATCTGCATGTATAAGTATATGCTATGTAGTGTGTGTGTATCTGCATGTATATGTGTATGCTATGTAGTGTGTGTGTGTATCTGCATGTGTAAGTGTATGCTATGTAGTGTGTGTGTATCTGCATGTATATGTGTATGCTATGTAGTGTGTGTGTGTATCTGCATGTATAAGTGTATGCTATGTAGTGTGTGTGTATCTGCATGTATAAGTTTATGCTATGTAGTGTGTGTGTGTATCTGCATGTGTAAGTGTATGCTATGTATTGTGTGTGTATCTGCATGTATAAGTGTGTATCTGCATGTATAAGTGTATGCTATTTAGTGTGTGTGTATCTGCATGTGTAAGTGTATGCTATGTAGTGTGTGTGTATCTGCATGTGTAAGTGTATGCTATGTAGTGTGTGTGTATCTGCATGTATAAGTGTATGCTATGTAGTGTGTGTGTATCTGCATGTATAAGTGTATGCTATGTAGTGTGTGTGTGTATCTGCATGTGTAAGTGTATGCTATGTAGTGTGTGTGTATCTGCATGTGTAAGTGTATGCTATGTAGTGTATGTGTATCTGCATGTGTAAGTGTATACTATGTAATGTGTGTGTGTGTATCTGCATGTATAAGTGTATACTATGTAGTGTGTGTGTATCTGCATGTATAAGTGTATGTTATGTAGTGTGTGCGTATCTGCATGTATAAGTGTATGCTATGTAGTGTGTTACTGTGCATGTTTGCTGACTTTAAAGGCCAGAATCTAGAATATTATTGGGGAATGCAGAGAGCAGTTTTAAAGAATTTATTATTAAATGTGCAATTAAGATAAAAATATTTAGCACTGTCTTTGCAAAGGATAATTAAATTCATAGCTCACATAGCCATACCAGTGGTTTGAGCTTGCGTTTGATTTGCTGCCTAAGTGTATTAAAATATATGACTTTATTTAGAATTTTATTTAAATTACTTTGTTCTTATGATTGTTTAAGCCCCGCCCACCACATTTCAATTTTTTTGCAGCGGGGGGTCCCTCTTTTGAATTTTGAAATGTTGGGAGGTATGCAGTGAGTTTTCCTGCTGGCATGAAAACTGTAATTAAAACATTAAAATCAATATTCCCCTGTACAGTATTATCAGATGCAAATGAGAATAATCACTTTCGACATGTTAAGCCATGTCAAATGTTACATGATAAATATTAAAAAAGTTTTTCCAAACAGCAGCTGGTTCCCAGGTGGCAAACTGCTGAAGTGAATGCTGTGACATCACACGTCTTTTACCAAAATGAGAACTAGCAGCCATTTTTGACAGTTTTGACACATACATACTGGAAGTATATTTCTAAAATTAAAAAAATTGTAATTCCAAAATAAACAAGTGTTGTTATATTAATGTCAGAATCTGAAAATAGTATTCTTCTTTGCGTTACGATTCAAAATGCCCTATAAAAATATATATTTTTGACAGGTAAATAAAAAAAAAAAGGCTCTATTTCTGTTTAAATGGAGTGATAGCAAAAATGCTAAAAATTCTCTAGTATTTTGGGCAAGTTCTTCTATGAAAGTTCCGGTAGTGAAGGGGTTAAAGGGAAATTAAAGGGACAGTAATGAAAAATAAACGAATGATTCAGATAGATCATACAGTTTCAAACAACTTTCCAATTTATTTTTATTATCTAATTTGCTTCGTTCTCTTGTTATCCTATTTTGAAAAGTGATAGGTAGGAGCGCAATGCACTACTGGGAGCTAGCTGCTGATTGGTGGCTGAACTTATATGCCTTTTGTCATTGGCTCACCAGTTGTCTACATTTAGCTTCCAGTTGTGCATTGTTGCTCCTTTTATCAAAGGATACCAAGAGATTGAAGGAAATATATTAGAATTAAATTAAAAAGTTGTTTAAAATTGTATGCTCAAAAATCATGAAAGAGAAATAATTATGGGTTTCATGTCCCTTTAAACACCTCTTGCTTTTTAGTAAAAAAAATGTACATGTCCCACACTCCCTAGAGAGGCCAAAAAGTAGATTTTGTAAATTGTTAAATGCTGCAAATTGTCTAAACCAGCTATTTGAAAACCTAAATTACAAAATTAGTTTTTGGGCCTCTTTATGGAAACATGGGATGTACAATTTTACACGCACATTTTTTACACAAAAGCAAGAATTTAGTTTTTGTCCCTTTAAATACATACAATAGTTTACAAATAGTTTAGTTTATTTAAAGGGATACTAAATCCAATTTGTTTTCTTTCATGGTTCAGATAGAGCATGCAATTTTAAGCAATGTTCTAATTTACTCCTATTAACATTTTTTCTTCATTCTCTTGCTATCTATATTTGAAAAAAAAAGGAATCTAAGCTTAGTAGCTTGACCATTTTTGGTTCAGTACCCTTGAGAGCGCTTGCTAATTAATGGCTACATTTAGCCACCAATCAGCAAATTAAGATATCTAGAGAACAAAGAAAAATTGATAATAGAAGTAAATTAGAAAGTTGCTTAAAATTGCATGGTCTGTCTGATGCATGAAAGAAAAAATGTGGGTTTAGTATCCCTTTAAATTAATCAGACAATTCAGAGAGTAAAATGTATTACTAGATTTCATTCTCTGAAAAATCTTTTATTTATTGCAACGCTTAGGGACCTACATATCGGAGAGTATTTGCTAATGATTTGTCATCACAAAAAAGTAAAGTAAGAGTGAAATGAAGAAAGTAGCCAGTTGTCTAAGCATGTAAATAACGTTGCTTACATAGCCAGAATACAAGAAACCTCATTTTGCTCATTGCAGACATCATACCTGACTGAATATTAGCAAATAAACATGTCCTTCCTATAGGATATTGTAATAGAGAATCCTGCGTATTTGCAGACGAGCTCTAGTAAAATTAATCACAGATACATACTTCTGCTTCCCCTGTTATAAGGTATATTATATTAGAGTGAAATAAAAGAAAATATATACATTTTACAAATAGAGAGTTTTTTTTCTCTCTAAAAACTCACATGTAAAGTAATATTTTTATCTTTTTAGCACAGCAGTTTGATGAAGGGTCTTCCTCATGTAAATCCTTTTTTAAATCACTGATCAAAGAAAGTAAATATTGCTACAAACTCAGTGAGTATTGTTCAGAAACTGCCTCCTCATATATGTCATGTTTGCATCCTCATAATTGTTGACCAATATGCAATTTAGAGATGTGCATTTGTTCGGAAACAAATGCAAAAATAACAAAAAACTTGTTATTCATTTATGAACTAATAAACTAATGACCATATGAATGAATAAACAAATATTTGAACAAACTAATTTCATTCATACATTTGTTCATATTCATTCATAGGAAAAATACAGTCAGGAGAGAAGACAATCACAAGAGATCAGGAAATACAAAAATGATTACTTAAAGGGACAGTCAAGTGCAAAAAAAAACTTTGATGTAAATAGGGAATGTAATTTTAAACAACTTTCCAATTTACTTTTAACACCAATTTTGCTTTGTTCTCTTGGTATTCTTAGTTGAAAACTAAACCTAGGAGGTTCATATGCTAATTTCTTAGACCTTGAAGACTGACGCTAATCTGAATGCATTTTGACCACTAGAGGGCATTAGTCCATGTGTTTCATATAGATAACATTGAGCTCATGCACGTGAAGTTACCCTGGAGTGAGCACTGATTGGCTAAAATGCAAGTCTGTCAAAACATCTGAAACAAGGGGGCAGTTTGCAGAGGCTTAGATACAAGGTAATCACAGAGGTAAAAACGTGTATTTCTATAACAGTGTTGGTTATGCAAAACTGAGGAATGGGTAATAAAGGGATTATCTTTCTTTTTAAACAACAAAAAAATCTGGTGTTGACTGTCCCTTTAAGCAGCCTATCAATGTCAAACCTGAGAGTGAACTAAGAGTCATGTGTGCAATTTTGTACCCAATCCTGACTTCCCATTGGCCGGGCTAAAAAAAAAAACACATTATCACCCCTGCCTGACCTAGCTCTGATCAGAATTATTGTAAGATTCAGCGTGTGAGCTTGGTTAATACATTTGGGTCTAACGGCCCCAAGAGCGTGAGTGATTCTTGTCATCTTGACGCTCAGTTACTCTATTATAAGTAGTAGGCTGAAATCCAACACTGCGTGAACTTGTTCTTTTTTAAGCTGTACAAAAACAATTTGTATAGTTGCTCTGTGATACACATATTAAAGGGACATAAACTCAAGATGTTTTTTTCATGTACATTAAAAAAGACTTTCCAATTAACTTCTATTAACAAATTTGCTTCATTCTCTTGGTGTCTTTATTTGAAGGGCCTGCAATGCACTACTGGGAGCTAGCTGATCATTGGGTGAGCCAATGACAGGAGGCATATATGTGCAGCCACCAATCGGCAACTAGCTCCCAGAAGTGCATTGCTGCCCCTAAGCCTTCCGAGGTATGCTCTTCAACAAAGGATACAAAAAAACAAAGCAAATAAGATAATATAAGTAAATTTAAAGTTGTTTTAAACATCATGCTCTATTTGAAACATAAAATAAACATTTTCAGTTTGATGTCCCTTTAATATTGGCAATCTATCAAGAATATCAAAGTAGAATTTTTTTTTATTAAAGGGACAATAAATACAAAATGGAAGCTGTATGACATTCCAGCTTTATATCTGAGATGCACAACTAATAATTCCTCATTGTTTTTGACAAATTAGCATAATTATGGTATATCTTTAGTTCCATTGTCAAGCACAAAATGACTCTTGCAACTAATCACAATCCTGTCCATGTATATAGTGAATGAATGGTATAATTGCATACACATGGGTAGTAGAGGAAAGACAACAGGAAAATACCACCATATCTCTTCCCTTAAAGGTCCTATAAAGGGACAATGCATACCTCAAGATGCAATCTAGCTCTGAAAATTGTGGATTTTCTAATTTTTAGAGCTGGAAATGCACCTTCAGAAGTCTCAAGGCTAACCCTGCTACACAACTTTGCCTAACAAAAAAAACCAGAAGGGCACCTCCTTGTGCGTATCAATACAGTAAATGTAAGCCAATCTCCCAAAGCTATGACCAGGTACTCACAAATGTGGCAGCACTCTTTGTGCTGTTAGCAGGGCCGCCATCAGGGGGTGACAGGGGTGACTCCTGTCAGGGGCCCAATGGGCCTGGGGGGGCCCATGAGGCAAGAACTTTTTTTAATTTTGGCAGCCACCAGTGGGTACTACAGCAGAGTGCTAATTGAGCATGGGAAATATTATTAGAAGGAGTAAAGTATTAGCATTTGAGAGGATTTCTGAGTGTGCACTACACCACTATGTACATTGTGAGACAGACTTAGCACTTTGTTTGTACAGTGTGTGCCTGAGTCAGACGGCAGATCACTTTCATTTGCAGAGGAGGTAGGACTTGCTTAGTAAATGTTTTTTATTTCTTTGTGCAATTTCGGATTGTAACTTCAGTGTGGTAGCAGTTGTATGGTGGGGCCAGGGGTCCATAAAAACACATTTTTTTAGCAGCAGTGTACTTGATTATTTGACAGTGCTGTAGAAATTCTATATTTAAAACCATGCATAAATGTTTCCTCCTCAATACACAAATGATAGGTGCCCTTTTGGCAGATATGCATTTTTTTATTTTAATATATATATATTACAGTTTACTGCCCCTTTATGCAAGGACTTTCCAGATGCAAGGAGGCATTTTATCTAAGAGTTTTACATCTGCATAACATGTTATACTTTTTTTAACATGCATGTCACACACTGTTGATTTAGGGGATGCAAGGTGCATAAATGTTTCCTCCTGTGAGTGTTTCTGTGGGTGTCTGTGTTTATGTCTTTGTGCTTTGGTTTGTGTCTCTATGAGTGTGTATGTATTTTTTTTCTGTAGGTCTCTTTGTGATGGTGGGTTTGTATGTATTTGTACATTTTCTGTGGATGTCTGTGAGGGTGTGTGCATATGTATTTGAGCTTTTCCTATGGGTGTCTCTCTGAGGGTGTGTGTATGTTTGTCTTTGTGTATATTCTCTGGATGCCTCTGTGAGGGTGGGCGTGCATGTTTGTGTTTTCTGTGGATGTCTCTGTGAGGGTGTGTGTGTGTGTGTGTGTGTATGTATGTCTGTGTTTTCTGCGGATGTCTTTGCGAGGGTGTGTGTTTTCTGTGGGTGTCTCTGTGAGGGTGTGTGTATGTCTTTGTGTGTTTTCTGTGGATGTCTCAGTGAGGGTGTGTGTGTATGTCTTTGTGTGTTTTCTGAGGCTGTCTCTGTCAGTGTTTCCTTGGGTGCATGTGCAAGTTTGAGTTTGTGTGTGTGTGTGTATGTGTGTCCATTGTCTGTTCCTTTTTAGGAAATGTTGACCTTGCTACTGATTATTCACATCTTTCTACAGATTTTGAGACTAATGAGATCTTTCCGGAAGTCACCATTCTACCATTTAACCTTTAAATTATTGTTTAGGCAGTTCAGGGCCCTTCCTTTCAGCCACTGCATGCTGTTGTCATCATTTAGTTGGCATTTTCCTTTACAAAAAGATAATCAGAACTCCATATTTTGTTTTCTAAATCTCCTTTTTTTACAAAACTGTAGTTTACTTCATTACTTGTCAGGTCAATGTAAACAAGTGCTGAGTGTCTGTTTGGGTGTCTGAGTGTGTTTCTTTGCATGTCTGCTAGAGTGTCTATATGTGAATCCTTATGTGTGAGTGTGTGTGTGTGTGTTTCAGTGTATGAGTGTGTCTGTGTGTTTGTATGTTACTACCTTTACAACATTTCCAAGTTTATATATACATTTTAATCACATACTCAAAAACTGCACGTCAAAGGAGGGGGGGGGGCCTGATCAATGGTTAAGTCAGGGGCCCCAAAATTTCTAGTGGCGGCCCTGGCTGTTAGAAGCATACTGAGATATCACAGTGACTCAGCTCACTGACACCGGGCAACAGTATGCCAGATGTATCTTCACCTTGTGAGTGCTTTACATTCTACTCCACCAATGTTCAGGTCTCAGCCGATATCCAGATCCTGGCTCGCCCCTCAGTATAGATGCAGGAATGGAGAATCTACACCTAACTTAGTGATATAAATGCTTAATTAAAAAAAAAGCTCAGAAAAATTATAAAACATTAAAAACAGATCTCTGTGTGATGCTTCTTAGTAAGCATATTATATTACAGTCTCAATGTGTTTATGTCCCTTTAAGCATGAATTGGAAGTACATTGATACAAATATACAAACAAACGGCGTTAGGCTGAAACAGGTCCTAACGCTGCTTTTTCACTACCGCTGCTATTACAAGTCTTGTAGGTTTAGGGGCACCGCACACTTCTTTGGCCTTACCGAAAAATGACTTACGTAAACTTTGTAAAGTCTATTTTCTATGGGACTTCCATAGCGCTGATATTACGAGTCTGTCCTGGGAGGCCATAAAGTGAGCGGTACACCCTCTACCTCCAAGATCCATAACGCATTTTAAAGTCAATAGTTAAGAGTTTTATGGTACAACGCTGTAGCATAAAACTCATAACTAAAGTGCTAAAAAGTACACTAACACCCATAAACTACCTATTAACCCCTAAACTGAGGCCCTCCCGCATCGCAAACACTAAAATTAAATTTTTAACCCCTAATCTGCCGCTCCGGACATCGCCACCACTATAATAAACATATTAACCCCTAAACCGCCGCACAAACCGCCGCACTTCCACCTCGCAAACACTAGTTAAATATTATTAACCCCTAATCTGCCGCCCCTAACATCGCCGCCACGTACATTATACTTATTAACCCCCAATCTACCGCTCCGGACATCGCCGCCACCTACATTATACTTATTAACCCCTAATCTGCTGCCTCAACATCGCCGACACCTAAATTATTTTTATTAACCCCCTAATCTGCTGCCCCCAATTTCGCCGCAACCTACCTACACTTATTAACCCCTAATCTGCCATCCCGAACGTCGCCGCCACTATTCTAAATTTATTAACCACTAAACCTAAGTCTAACCCTAACACCCCCTAACTTAAAGGGACACTGAACCCAATTTTTTTCTTTTGTGATTCAGATAGAGCATGCAATTTTAAGCAACTTTCTAATTTACTCCTATTATCAATGTTTCTTCGTTCTCTTGCTATCTTTATTTGAAAAAGAAGGCATCTAAGCTTTTTTCTTGTTTCAAAACTCTGGACAGCAGTTTTTGATTGGTGGATGAATTTATCCATCATTCAGCAAGGACAACCTAGGTTGTTCACCAAAAATGGGCCGGCATCTAAACTTACATTCTTGCATTTCAAATAAAGATACCAAGAGAATAAAGAAAATTTGATAATAGGAGTAAATTAGAAAGCTCTATTTGAATTACGAAAGAAAACATTTGGGTTCAGTGTCCCTTTAAATATAATTTAAATAAATCTAAATAAAATTACTATCATTAAATAAATTATTCCTATTTAAAACTAAATACTATAAAATAAACCCTAAGCTAGCTACAATATAACTAATAGTTACAGTGTATCTAGCTTAGGTTTTATTTTTATTTTATAGGCAAGTTTGTATTTATTTTAACTAGGTATAATAGTTACTAAATAGTTATTAACTATTTAATAACTACCTAGCTAAAATAAAGACAAACGTACCTGTAAAATAAAACCTAACCTAAGTTACACTAACACCTAACACTACACTACAATTAAATAAATTAACTAAATTAAATACATATAAATAAATTAAATACAATTAGCTAAAGTACAAAAAAAAAACACTAAATTACAGAAAATAAAAAACAAATTACAGATCTTTAAACTAATTACACCTAATCTAATATCCCTATCAAAATAAAAAAAAAGCCCCCCCAAAATAAAAAAAACCCTAGCCTAAACTAAGCTATCAATAGCCCTAAAAGGGCCTTTTGCGGGGCATTGCCCCAAAGTAATCAACTCTTTTACCTGTAAAAAAAAAATACAAACACCCCCAACAGTAAAACCCACCACCCACACAACAACCCCCCCAAATAAAAAGCTAACTAAAAAAACCTAAGCTCCCCATTGCCCTGAAAAGGGCATTCGGATGGACATTGCCCTTAAAAGGGCAGTTAGCTCTTCTGCGGCCCAAAGCCCTATCCTAAAAATAAAACCCACCCAATACACCCTTAAAAAATCTAACACTAACCCCCTGAAGATCGACTTACTGTTCTGAAGATCGGACATCCATCCTCAACGAAGTCCTCAACGAAGCCGGGACAAGTCTTCATCCAAGCTGGGTTAAGTGGTCCTCCAGACAGGCAGAAGTCTTCATCCAGACGGCATCTTCTATCTTCATCCATCCGACGCGGAGCGGCTCCATCTTCAAGACATCCGACGCGGAGCATCTTCTTCATCCGGAGTCTTCTTACTGAATGACGGTTCCTTTAAATGACGTCATCCCTTAGATTCCGATTGGCTGATTCTATCAGCCAATCGGAATTAATGTAGAAAAAATCCTATTGGCTGATGCAATCAACCAATAGGATTGAAGTTCAATCCTATTGGCTGATCCAATTAGCCAATAGGATTGAGCTCGCATTCTATTCGTTGTTCCAATCAGCCAATACAATGCAAGCTCAATCCTATTGGCTGTTTGCATAAGCCAATAGGATTTTTTCTACCTTAATTCCGATTGGCTGATAGAATTCTATCAGCCAATAGGAATCTAAGGGACGCCATCTTGGATGACATCACTTAAATGAACTGTCATTCAGTAAGAAGACTCCGGATGAAGAGGATGCTCCGCGTCAGATGTCTTGAAGATGGAGCCGCTCCGCGTCGGATGGATGAAGATAGAAGATGCCGTCTGGATGAAGACTTCTGCCCGTCTGGAGGACCACTTCACCCGGTTTGGATGAAGACTTCTGCTGCTTCCTTGAGGATGGATGTCCGGTCTTCAGAACAGTAAGTCGATCTTCAGGGGGTTAGTGTTAGGTTTTTTTAAGGGTGTATTGGGTGGGTTTTATTTTTAGGTTAGGGCTTTGGGCCGCAAAAGAGCTAACTGCCCTTTTAAGGGCAATGCCCATCCGAATGCCCTTTTCAGGGCAATGGGGAGCTTAGGTTTTTTTAGTTAGCTTTTTATTTGGGGGGGTTGCTGTGTGGGTGGTGGGTTTTACTGTTGGGGGGTGTTTGTATTTTTTTTTTACAGGTAAAAGAGCTGATTACTTTGGGGGCAATGCCCCGCAAAAGGCAATTTTAGGGCTATTGATAGCTTAGTTTAGGCTAGGGTTTTTTTATTTTGGGGGGGCTTTTTTATTTTGATAGGGATATTAGATTAGGTGTAATTAGTTTAAAGATCTGTTATTTGTTTTTTATTTTCTGTAATTTAGTGTTTGGTTTTTTTTGTACTTTAGCTAATTGTATTTAATTTATTTATATGTATTTAATTTAGTTAATGTATTTAATTGTAGTGTAGTGTTAGGTGTTAGTGTAACTTAGGTTAGGTTTTATTTTACAGGTACGTTTGTCTTTATTTTAGCTAGGTAGTTATTAAATAGTTAATAACTATTTAGTAACTATTATACCTAGTTAAAATAAATACAAACTTGCCTGTAAAATAAAAATAAAACCTAAGCTAGATACACTGTAACTATTAGTTATATTGTAGCTAGCTTAGGGTTTATTTTACAGGTAAGTATTTAGTTTTAAATAGGAATTATTTAGGTAATAATATTAATTTTTATTTAGATTTATTGTAATTATATTTAAGTTAGGGGGTGTTAGGGTTAGGGTTAGACTTAGGTTTAGGGGTTAATACATTTAGACGTTGGGGGCGGCAGATTAGGGGTTAATAAATGTAGGTAGGTGGTGGCGATGTTAGGGATGGCAGATTAGGGGTTAATAATATTTAACTAATGTTTCCGAGGCAGGAGTGTGGCGGTTTAGGGGTTAATGTTTATTATAGTGTTGGCGATGTCCGGAGTGGTAGATTAGGGGTTAAAAAATATAATGTAGGTGGCGACGATGTCAGGGGCGGCAGATTAGGGGTTAATAAGTGTAAGATTAGGGGTGTTTAGACTCGGGGTTCATGTTAGGGTGTTAGGTGTAAACATAAATTTTATTTCCCCATAGGAATCAATGGGGCTGCGTTACTGAGTTTTACGCTGCTTTTTTGTAGATGTTAGACTTTTTCTCAGCCGGCTCTCCCCGTTGATTCCTATGGGGAAATCGTGCACGAGCACGTACGACCAGCTCACCGCTGACTTAAGCAGCGCTGGTATTGAAGTGCGGTAAGGAGCACAATTTTGCTCAACGCTCACTTCTTGCCTTTTAACGCCGGGTTTGTAAAAACCCGTAATACCAGCGCTGTAGGTAAGTGAGCGGTGAGAAAAAACTGCTCGTTAGCACCGCATAGCTTCTAACGCAAAACTCGTAATCTGTCCGAATGAAAGTAAAAATGTATTATATTTAAAAGTGAAATATCATTTTATTAAAATATGTCAGTTTTATATTTTGTTAACTGATTAATATTAGCTAAAATGTTAGTTGTGCATTTTGTTTACATTACATAATTAAACCGTTTATATTATAATCTCCCTTTTAATAAAATAAATCATATCTCTTTCATTCAAAAATGTGAAAAAATAAAAGTAAATTAAAAACTATAGCTTATTTATTTGAATATTACAAAAATAAAAATTCTAATATTTTAAATAATAAAGTCAGAGAACCAGAATTCAGTGTGTTTAGCAGTGATATGTGGTCCTGCACATAATCATTTTTACATTAAGCTACTTAGCTTAAAGGTTTCTTCAATTGAATGTTAGCAATATCCCAGACATGTAATTTATTTAATCATTCTTTAAAATATTTCCTGTTTTTGGCTTGTGGTCTTTATATTCTGTCTCAGTGTGTCTCATATTTGCCAAGAGAAGCCCTTAGAGAATATAAAATATATTATATTTATGTAAGAAGATAATTTAATCACAGCTCTTGTTACATTATCGTAGCCACAAAATTGCTGAAACAATCCAAATATTTGAGGACCAAGTAGTACGAAGTCTCTGCAGTCATATTTCACATTTTGAACATAGAAATATTTAAATAAGTAATTTTATTTAAATTTTCCTCCATGACTTATTTTATCTACCTGTATATTCAGCTACTCTATTATCTTACAGAATTACCTTTGCTATTCCCTCTTTCATCTTCCTTATTGCTTCCAAATTTTTATGTTTACAATTTGAATAAACCTGAATACCCAATAACGTCATGTAGATTACTGACATATAAACCACATTCAGAGATCAGCTATATAATCAATAATTCAAATAGGAAAGATATGTAGACAGCAGCTTATTTATTATTTTATATATATATATATATATAATTTTTCAAATGAAGCGCACTCTCACTTTTATATATATATATGTATATGTATATGTATATATATATATATATATATATATATATATAGTGACAGAGAGCAGGGCCTCTCCATTAGTGCTGCTGGGTGGATATCCAATACTATAACCCCAGGGAGAATGTTTTTCATTTGTGTTAATTTATAGAAGCTATTACAAATAGCTCGTAATAGATAGTAGTATTTGGATCTCTGGGGTGGAGCATGATGGGCCAGTGCTCCACCCCACATTTTACATGCAGCAGCACACCAGGTTAGGAATCCAGGCCAGGAGTTTAAGGAACCCTCCAAATTATCCTCACCTGAGAGAGTTGATTAGCAGAAGCGGTGTGAGAGGAGACACAGGCAAAAGGCAGAGAGGGAAACTGTATGGTTTTTGATGAGAGAAGAATATTGTTTCAGAACAAAATGTGTAGCTCAGTACAATAATTATTTGTGTTTAAATTGTTGACTACAATAGTCAGTTTTATTTTCTGTAAAAGTTAGTGCTTAGAAGAGCCAGGATTTATTTTGCTTACGTGAGCTTTATTTACTTTCTGTACAAAGGCCTGTTTTGTTTTGTGACAATATATATATATTGTTTTGTGACAATATATATATATATAATTTTTAAAACAGGCTCCATTATACAGCACCGTTATCGGATAAAATATATTACCCAATATATGTTAAGGAACCTCAGAATGAACACACACTATAATTAAATAAAAATTATTTTTATTTAGACTTTGTTAACCAGTTCCTAAACTGTACTAACATTACAACTTCAGTCTAGATCAGAGACTTGCAATTCTATTGGCAAATAGTCAAAATATTTCAGGTCAGGCATGCTTATAGTTGTAGACACTATTGGCCTGATACTATAAAGTTCTCTGGGCTGATGAGATTCTATTAGAATGCTTGCCAGCCTTTCTATTTCCATAGTGGAATTATAAATAGCCAAGGGGTTATTATCTAAGGGGTTATTATGTTGTACTATATTACTATATTACAAATATACTTTATCATTAAACAAGAAAACCAAAACAGGAACAGGGCGCCCCAATGGTGTGATGTCTTCACAATAAAGGTATGTAGTACAAAGAAGAAACGTACTCACAAATTTTCGAGAATTTTACCAATATTGTTTTTACTGTTTTTTATTAAATACACTTGTTTTTTAATTATTTGTCGTTCTGAGCCGTACTTTGGATCGTTGACTGCAGTGCATTGATCTGTTTGGGCTACCTTTACCTTACTGAAGCTTTGCATGCTCCTATCATTACATTGTATCTGACAGCTTGAGGAGTATAAGTCTGCTGTTGACTTCTAACTGTTCAGCCCGCCCATATAGCACTTGTTAAGTGCCTGCAAATTTGTGAGTATGTTTCTTCTTTGTACTACATACCATTGGGGCATCCTGTTCCTGTTTTTGTTTTCTAGTTTTGATCTTGTGTTCTCACAAGATTCAATTTCGAAGATGAAGTCATCCAGTTCAAGTTTGACCCTCTAGTATTTATACTCCATGGACTTTTTCTCTTTCTACGGTCATATAGACTGCATTTGGACACACCATACATTTTATCTATTTTTGCACATTTTGTTCATCTATGTATATGTTTGGTGGTTTTAGCATTCACATATTTTAATTAATCATTACAAAGTATACTTTTTATTTTCTTTGGATCTGTTTAGATAAAGTCTAAATAAAAATAATTGTATTTATAGTGTAGGTTTATCCTGAGGCTTCTTAACCTATTTTAATACTGATTTTATCTGAATATGGTCTTGTGCTGGAGAGGTTTTCCTTTATCTTTGTATAATTTGTTTTCCTACACCCTCGCTCCCCCCCCCAAACACACAATGCACCACTTCTTTTATGGGGATATTTTAATATATGGAAGTTGTGACCACTGATGAAAACGTATACATTTCTTTCTTTCTGTTGTTGGATCTATATCTCGCAGAGAGCGATAACGCCACACGATAATGCATATCATCGATTCCTATTTCTTGTCATCTTTGCCTTTGTCCTCTCCTCTTGGGCAGCGTTCTCAATCCCCTCATACATTTTTACAAGGTTTCAATTTCTCCCTTCACTAACTAATTAATTTTTGTTTCCTATTTTTCTCACCATTAAACTTGATTTATTCAGCATTTTCTCTCCTCATCACTTCATGCTACATCTTCTAACATCCCCTTTATCTCCACACTCCTCATTTGTACACAGACCCCAAATTTCCTTTCAATCCAACCTTACCCAATTCAATCACTTTTCTGTCTCCGATCTTATCTCCCCTGTTCTGTCTTATACATATTGTAATTAAAAAATTAAGTATGCATTTTAAAAACAATTGTGACATGCATCAATTACTTATTTCTCCAACATTGGTGTGTCCGGTCCACGGCGTCATCCTTACTTGTGGGATATTCTCTTCCCCAACAGGAAATGGCAGAGAGTCCCAGCAAAGCTGGTCACATGATCCCTCCTAGGCTCCGCCCACCCCAGTCATTCTCTTTGCCGTTGCACAGGCAACATCTCCACGGAGATGGTTAAGAGTTTTTTGGTGTTTAAATGTAGTTTTTATTCTTCTATCAAGTGTTTGTTATTTTAAAATAGTGCTGGTATGTACTATTTACTCTGAAACAGAAAAGGATGAAGATTTCTGTTTGTAAGAGGAAGATGATTTTAGCAGACAGTAACTAAAATCGGTTGCTGTTTCCACATAGGACTGTTGAGATGAAGTAACTTCAGTTGGGGGAAACAGTTAGCAGACTTTTCTGCTTAAGGTATGACTAGCCATATTTCTAACAAGACTGTGTAATGCTGGAAGGCTGTCATTTCCCCTCATGGGGACCGGTAAGCCATTTTCTTAGTCAAAAACAAACAGAATAAAGGGCTTATTATGGGCTAAAAAACTGGTAGACATTTTTATGGGCTAAATCGATTGCTTTATTTGTGCATATTATTCAGATTTAGGCTAATAATTGGCATTTATAATCTTGGGGAAAGTTTATAAAACGGCAGGCACTGTATTGGACACCTTTTTCAGTCAGGGGGCCTTTCTAGTCATAGACTGAGCCTCATTTTCACGCCATTAATGCGCAGTTGTTTTTTGAGAGCAGGGCATGCAGATGCATGTGTGAGGATCTAAGAATCTCTGAAAAAGCTTTTAGAAGGCGTCATTTGGTATCGTATTCCCCTCAGGGCTTGTTTGGGTCTTAGCAAAGACTATATCTGGGACTGTATAGGGGTTAAATTGAAAAACGGCTCCGGTTCCGTTATTTTAAGGGTTAAAGCTCTGAAATTTGGTGTGCAATACTTTTAAGGCTTTAAGACACTGGGGTGAAATTTTGGTAATTTTTGAACAATTCCTTCATACTTTTTCACATATTCAGTAATAAAGTGTTTTTCTGTTTGAAATTTAAAGTGACAGTAACGGTTTTATTTTAAAACGTTTTTTGTGCTTTGTTGACAAGTTTAAGCCTGTTTAACATGTCTGTACCTTCAGATAAGCTATGTTCTATATGTATGAAAGCCAATGTGTCTCCCCATTTAAATTTATGTGATAATTGTGCCACAGCGTCCAAACAAAGTAAGGACAGTACTGCCACAAATAATGATATTGCCCAAGATGATTCCTCAAATGAGGGGAGTAAACATGATAGTACATCATCTCCTACTGTGTCTACACCAGTTTTGCCTATGCAGGAGGCCCCTAGTACATCTAGTGCGCCAATACTTATTACCATGCAACAATTAACGGCTGTAATGGATAACTCCATAGCAAATCTTTTATCCAAAATGCCTACTTATCAGAGAAAGCGCGATTGCTCTGTTTTAAACACTGAAGAGCAAGAGGACGCTGATGATAATTGTTCTGTCATACCCTCACGCCAATCTGAAGGGGCCATGAGGGAGGTTTTGTCTGAGGGAGAAATTTCAGATTCAGGAAAAATTTCTCATCAAGCTGAACCTGATGTTGTGACATTTAAATTTAAATTAGAACATCTCCGCGTACTGCTTAAGGAGGTGTTATCTACTCTGGATGATTGTGACAATTTGGTCATTCCAGAGAAATTATGCAAGATGGACAGGTTCCTAGAGGTTCCGGTGCCCCCCGACGCTTTTCCTATACCCAAGCGGGTGGCGGACATAGTAAATAAAGAGTGGGAAAAGCCTGGCATACCTTTTGTTCCTCCCCCTATATTTAAGAAATTATTTCCTATGGTCGACCCCAGAAAGGACTTATGGCAGACAGTCAAGGTCGAGGGGGCAGTTTCTACTCTAAACAAACGCACTACTATTCCTATCGAAGATAGTTGTGCTTTCAAAGATTCTATGGATAAAAAATTGGAAGGTTTGCTTAAAAAGATTTTTGTACAGCAAGGCTACCTTCTACAACCAATTTCATGCATTGTTCCTGTCACTACGGCAGCGTGGTTCTGGTTCGAGGAACTAGAAAAGTCGCTCAGTAGAGAAACTCCATATGAGGAGGTTATGGACAGAGTTCATGCACTTAAATTGGCTAACTCTTTTATTTTAGATGCCGCTTTGCAATTAGCAAAATTAGCGGCGAAAAATTCAGGGTTTGCTATCGTGGCGCGCGGAGCGCTTTGGCTAAAGTCTTGGTCAGCGGATGTGTCATCCAAGACAAAATTGCTTAACATTCCTTTCAAAGGTAAAACTTTATTTGGACCTGATTTGAAAGAGATTATTTCAGACATCACTGGGGGAAAGGGCCACGCCCTTCCACAGGATAGGTCTTTTAAGGCTAAAAATAAACCTAATTTTCGTCCCTTTCGCAGAAATGGACCAGCCTCTAATTCTGCATCCTCTAAGCAAGAGGGTAATGCCTCACAACCCAAACCAGCCTGGAAACCAATGCAAGGCTGGAACAAGGGTAAGCAGGCCAAGAAGCCTGCCACTGCTAACAAAACAGCATGAAGGAGTAGCCCCCGATCCGGGACCGGATCTGGTGGGGGGCAGACTTTCTCTCTTTGCTCAGGCTTGGGCAAAAGATGTTCAGGATCCTTGGGCGCTAGAAATAGTTTCTCAAGGTTATCTCCTGGAATTCAAGGAACTACCCCCAAGGGGAAGGTTCCACAAGTCTCACTTATCCTCAAACCAAATAAAGAGACAGGCATTCTTACATTGTGTAGAAGACCTGTTAAAGATGGGAGTGATACACCCAGTTCCAATAAAGGAACAAGGAATGGGATTTTATTCCAATCTGTTCGTAGTTCCCAAAAAAGAGGGAACGTTCAGACCAATTTTGGATTTGAAGATCCTAAACAAATTTCTCAGGGTACCATCGTTCAAAATGGAAACCATTCGAACGATTCTACCCACCATCCAGGAAAGTCAATCTATGACTACCGTGGATCTAAAGGATGCGTACCTACATATCCCTATCCACAAGGAACATCATCAGTTCCTAAGGTTCGCTTTTCTGGACAAACATTACCAGTTTGTGGCTCTTCCATTCGGATTAGCCACTGCTCCAAGGATTTTCACAAAGGTGCTAGGGTCCCTTCTAGCGGTTCTAAGACCAAGGGGCATTGCAGTAGTACCTTACTTGGACGACATTCTAATACAAGCGTCGTCCCTGTCAAAGGCAAAGGCTCATACGGACATCGTTCTAGCCTTTCTCACATCTCACGGATGGAAGGTGAACAAAGAAAAGAGTTCTCTGTCCCCGTCAACAAGAGTTCCCTTCTTGGGAACAATAATAGATTCCTTAGAAATGAGGATTTTTCTGACAGAAGTCAGAAAATCAAAACTTCTAAGCTCTTGTCAAGTGCTTCATTCTGTTCCTCGTCCTTCCATAGCGCAGTGCATGGAAGTAATAGGATTGATGGTTGCAACAATGGACATAGTTCCCTTTGCACGAATTCATCTAAGACCATTACAACTGTGCATGCTCAAACAGTGGAATGGGGATTATACAGACTTGTCTCCAATGATTCAAGTAGATCAAAAGACCAGAGATTCACTCCGTTGGTGGCTGACCCTGGACCATCTGTCTCAGGGAATGAGCTTCCGCAGGCCAGAGTGGGTCATTGTCACGACCGACGCCAGTTTAGTGGGCTGGGGTGCGGTCTGGGAATCCCTGAAAGCTCAGGGTCTATGGTCTCGGGAGGAGTCTCTTCTCCCGATAAACATTCTGGAACTGAGAGCGATATTCAATGCTCTCAGAGCTTGGCCTCAACTAGCAAAGGCCAAATTCATAAGGTTCCAATCAGACAACATGACGACTGTTGCTTATATCAATCATCAAGGGGGAACAAAGAGTTCCCTGGCGATGAAAGAAGTGACCAAAATAATTCAATGGGCGGAGGATCACTCCTGCCACTTGTCTGCGATCCACATCCCAGGAGTGGAAAATTGGGAAGCGGATTTTCTGAGTCGTCAGACATTTCATCCGGGGGAGTGGGAACTCCATCCGGAAATCTTTGCCCAAATAACTCAATTATGGGGCATTCCAGACAAGGATCTGATGGCGTCTCGTCAGAACTTCAAGGTTCCTTGCTACGGGTCCAGATCCAGGGATCCCAAGGCGACTCTAGTAGATGCACTAGTAGCATCTTGGACTTTCTACCTAGCTTACGTATTCCCATCGTTTCCTCTCATTCCCAGGCTGATAGCCAGGATCAATCAGGAGAGGGCCTCGGTGATCTTGATAGCTCCTGCGTGGCCACGCAGGACTTGGTATGCAGACCTGGTGAATATGTCATCGGCTCCACCATGGAAGCTACCTTTGAGACAGGACCTTCTTGTTCAAGGTCCATTCGAACACCCAAATCTGGTCTCCCTCCAACTGACGGCTTGGAGATTGAACGCTTGATTCTATCAAAGCGTGGGTTTTCAGATTCGGTGATAGATACTCTGGTTCAGGCCAGAAAACCTGTAACTAGAAAAATTTACCATAAAATATGGAAAAAATATATCTGTTGGTGTGAATCCAAAGGATTCCCATGGAATAAGATAAAAATTCCTAAGATTCTCTCCTTTCTTCAAGAAGGTTTGGAGAAAGGATTATCTGCAAGTTCTCTAAAGGGACAGATCTCTGCTTTATCGGTCTTACTACACAAAAGACTGGCAGCTGTGCCAGATGTTCAAGCTTTTGTTCAGGCTCTGGTTAGGATCAAGCCTGTTTACAGACCTTTGACTCCTCCCTGGAGTCTAAATCTAGTTCTTTCAGTTCTTCAAGGGGTTCCGTTTGAACCCTTACATTCCATAGATATTAAGTTACTATCTTGGAAAGTTTTGTTTTTGGTTGCAATTTCTTCTGCTAGAAGAGTTTCAGAGTTATCTGCTCTGCAGTGTTCTCCTCCTTATCTGGTGTTCCATGCAGATAAGGTGGTTTTGCGTACTAAGCCTGGTTTTCTTCCTAAAGTTGTTTCTAACAAAAATATTAACCAGGAGATAGTTGTACCTTCTTTGTGTCCGAATCCAGTTTCAAAGAAGGAACGTTTGTTACACAATTTGGACGTTGTCCGTGCTCTAAAGTTCTATTTAGAGGCTACTAAAGATTTCAGACAAACATCTTCCTTGTTTGTTGTTTATTCTGGTAAAAGGAGAGGTCTAAAAGCGACTTCTACCTCTCTTTCCTTTTGGCTTAAAAGCATTATCCGATTGGCTTATGAGACTGCCGGATGGCAGCCTCCTGAAAGAATCACAGCTCACTCCACTAGGGCTGTGGCTTCCACATGGGCCTTCAAGAACGAGGCTTCTGTTGACCAGATATGTAAGGCAGCGACTTGGTCTTCACTGCACACTTTTGCCAAATTTTACAAATTTGATACTTTTGCTTCTTCGGAGGCTATTTTTGGGAGAAAGGTTTTGCAAGCTGTGGTGCCTTCCGTTTAGGTGACCTGATTTGCTCCCTCCCTTCATCCGTGTCCTAAAGCTTTGGTATTGGTTCCCACAAGTAAGGATGACGCCGTGGACCGGACACACCAATGTTGGAGAAAACAGAATTTATGCTTACCTGATAAATTAATTTATCCAACGGTGTGTCCGGTCCACGGCCCGCCCTGGTTTTTTAATCAGGTCTGATGAATTATTTTCTCTAACTACAGTCACCACGGTACCATATGGTTTCTCCTATATATATTTCCTCCTGTCCGTCGGTCGAATGACTGGGGTGGGCGGAGCCTAGGAGGGATCATGTGACCAGCTTTGCTGGGACTCTTTGCCATTTCCTGTTGGGGAAGAGAATATCCCACAAGTAAGGATGACGCCGTGGACCGGACACACCGTTGGAGAAAGTAATTTATCAGGTAAGCATAAATTCTGTTTTTGCTTGCTTTTGCTGTAAAATACCTTTGTTTCATGTAAGAATTGTTTTGGCCCATGCTTCCTACAGAGCCCAAAATCAAATTCTGTAACCTGCTTCTTTCAAAATGCTGCAAAGTGCCTTAAAGGGACATAAAACCCCAATTTTTCTTTCATGATTCAGATAGATGTTGAACAACTTTCCAATTTACTTCTGTTATGGATTTTGCTTCATTATCTTGGTATCTTTTATTGAAGCAGCAGCAATGCACTCCTAGAAGCTAGCTGAACACATTTGTAAGCCAATAAAAATGGGCATACAAATTCAGCCATCAATCAGCAGCTAGCTATAAGCTCCTGAGCCTATCTAAATATGCTTTTCAACAAAGGATTAAGAGAATGAGGCCCTTTAACTTTCTACATGTTAGACAATAATTACTTAGAGCACTTGACAAATGTATGTACAGTTACCCCAAATTGGCTACAATTAAGAGAAATAAACTCACTACATCTTCAAGTTTTAAATCTTTAAAGGGACACTGAACCCAAATTTACTCCTATTATTTAGCAAGAAGATTAGCAAGAATTTAAGTTCCATTTTTGGTTAACAACCTTGGTTGTCCTTGCTGATTGGACAACACCAATAAACAAATGCTGTCCATGGTCTGAACCAAAATTTGCTGGCTCCTTAGCTTAGATTCCTTTTTTTTCAAATAAAGATATCAATAGAACGAAGAAAATTTGATAATAGAAGTAAATTAGAAAGTTGCTTAAAATTGCATGCTGTATCTGAATCATGAAAGAAAAAATTTGGGTTCAGTGTCCCTTTAATAAAGTGTTTTTAAAACATTTATTTTGCATTTCAGTAATGAATGCCTGGTACAAGCTTTGCATATAAATGACTTAACTGACCTTATTTCCTATTTCACTCTCTTCATTTTTCTCCTATGTTTCAGCCTTGCTTTTACTCATTACCTTTCAATATTATTTTTACTTGTGATTTTGTTTTAGCAGTTTAATTTCATATCTAAAACAGTATAGTTCAAATGATTTTGAAACATTATACATATTTTACAATCTTTTTAATAAAATGAAAACAAATTAAGAATTTATTTTAAGAGAAATATTTTTCTGTTACTTTAATCATTATAATAATACAAGTTTGCTTTTATATATAAATATTTTATAAATAATATTTTATTGATGATAATCTCCTTTCCTGTACTGTAGAAAGCGTATATCAATAAATAATAGAAACTGAACGTATTTAGTTGTATGAATAATTATAAATGATAGCTTAAGCATTGCCTGGATTCTAATTGGTTGGAATTTGAATGCAAAACTTTGTGTAGCAGCTTAGATATTTGTTTTCTTAACTCAAATCTGTTCCAATCAATAAGAAAAGCCTCACAAATCAATCTGAAAAACACCCAAGATAATTACCGGATATTTAATCTTCTGCAAGATAATTACTTCCAAGTTGGTAAATATTCAAATATGTATACACAGAGGGTCAGATTACAAGTAGAGGGCTATTTAAGGTTCCCTCTCAAGCGTTAACTGTACTAGAAGTAAGCTTTTTGCGCTCGTCGGGTTGCGCTCGTGTTATGAGTTCAAAATGCAGAACTTAGAATATTCTATGCGCGTTCAGATATTCCCCTTAGAAGTCAATGGAGAAAAAAAAGTGGAAAAAACATAATACCCTACTCGCGCACAAACCCGTTTGCATATTCTCAAGTGCATTAACCCGACTTTAAAATATGAATATTTCACATTCCAATGTTCTTCATGTAGAAAAATATGTTCTATTTATTCATCCATACATATTTCTACATATACCTCATGGTATTTTAGTACAATATATATATATATATATATATATATATATATATATATATATATATATATATATATATATATATATATATATATATATATATATATATATATATATATATATAGATAGATAGATAGATAGATAGATATATAGATATATATGTGTTTATATATAGATATATATGTGTTTATATATAGATATATATGTGTTCATATATAGGTATCATATGTGATTATATATATATATATATATATATATATATATAGATATATATGTGTGTGTGAATAAATACATAGAAAAAATGCAATAGAAGAACAAGGGGGTAACAACCAAAAAACATTTATCAAACTCTGTGAGAGTGAAGAAAGGAAACAACAATTCGTCACAACATAAACCCCATTCAAAGGTGTATAACTCCGTGTCACAATCTGTAAGTGTCCGTAGACTCCGTATCACAAACTGCAAATGTCCGTAAAGTAACTGGGCGCTATGAAAAACTGAACAAACTTGTAATACAACAAGCTACCTCATATCACATCATGTGGCTATAGCCCGATACTTAGTGACTGTATATGGAGAGAGAACACCGTAATATGTTATTAGCCACGGCGGGCCCACCTCACATACCTCCTTCGGCAGTAAACGGTGTGTATCCTTAGCTTCCGGCTATCGCCTCCTTCTGGGTATATCAAGCGGGTAAACCTGGAGTTTTTCGGGAACCTTGTTCCACTCCTATTCCATCCGCTCGCCTCAGCCGGTCGGTCCCTTCAATTCCGCCTTGCGGCCGTCCCGTGACGTCACAAACAGGGGTGTGTACACGACATCCAATCTTTGTACGGCTAGTTAAGCACAACAGTTCGGCGTGGTAAAAAAACGGCAAATAGTAAATGCAAAAAAAGGGAGAGTATCACCACGACCAAAACTTAAAATAACTTCTTTATTCAAAAATATTTAAAATGAATAAGGACAGCAGTATCCTTACAATAGGTTAGTTGGAGTAGAGCAAAAATAGGCTTACGCGTTTCAGCATGAAGCCGTAATCATAGCCTAGTACATTGCTGACACCTGAACATTTAAAAAGCACACTCTGTTGGCTGATTGGGTATCAATGTTACTCCCCCTTAACCCCTGGTTTACCATACCATACATAGTGATAGAGACACGATACACTCATTGCATCACATTTGATAGCTATATTAATCTATTTAATTATGTTTCCTTATAATGTGTATGTAACCTTGAACATATATCTGAAATGTTAACTAAACACCTAAAGGAGAGATTATAAATATATAGCTTAGTGGACTGAATTACAGACTGACACAACAGATCATTTGGGTGTATAGACTGAGTTAGCTTAGTTATCAATGCTATAATATAGTACTGCGTGGAATATGATCCCTATCTTAACAAACTGTCACTATCAGAGGTGGGAACTATTCCCAAGTAGACTGTTAGAAGTATATTGCGGATAGGAAACTTCATAGATCCCTGTGTGGGCAGAAAACCCACAGTCAATGCCCAAATTTAAAAAACATTAATAGATTTATACAGGAAAAGATTAAATTGACCATTCACTGGGTTGTATCTACGCCCTCTGGATGTCTGGTCTTGAGTCTAAACATCCAGAAGGCCTCCCTCTTGGCCAGCAACTTGTCCACATCTCCCCCTCTTTTAGGTAGCTTGACTTTCTCTATAGCACACCAACGCAATGAATTGATATTACCATTGTGCTTGTGTTTGAAGTGCCAAACGATGTAAACCGTGTGAATATTTGAACAAGACCAAGTTATTTACCTCACACATTACTGGAGAAACATTCAGAATACTTTCTTGTCTAAACTGCATGTCTATGGAGGTTATTTACCTTTTGTACTGCAACATTTGTGGAGTGCAGTACATAGGTCTCACCTCTAGGGACATCAAGTCCAGAATACATGAGCACTTGTCCACTATCTCTAGGGGCAAATCTAATACCCCTCTAGTTTGGCACTTCAAACACAAGCACAATGGTAATATCAATTCATTGCGTTGGTGTGCTATAGAGAAAGTCAAGCTACCTAAAAGAGGGGGGGATGTGGACAAGTTGCTGGCCAAGAGGGAGGCCTTCTGGATGTTTAGACTCAAGACCAGACATCCAGAGGGCCTGAACTCAAGATATGACTTGATCAATTACTGGGAGTAGATACAACCCAGTGAATGGTCAATTTAATCTTTTCCTGTATAAATCTATTAATGTTTTTTAAATTTGGGCATTGACTGTGGGTTTTCTGCCCACACAGGGATCTATGAAGTTTCCTATCCGCAATATACTTCTAACAGTCTACTTGGGAATAGTTCCCACCTCTGATAGTGACAGTTTGTTAATATAGGGATCCTATTCCACGCAGTACTATATTATAGCATTGATAACTAAGCTAACTCAGTCTATACACCCAAATGATCTGTTGTGTCAGTTGGTAATTCAGTCCACTAAGCTATATATTTATAATCTCTCCTTTAGGTGTTTAGTTAACATTTCAGATATATGTTCAAGGTTACATACACATTATAAGGAAACATAATTAAATAGATTAATATAGCTATCAAATGTGATGCAATGAGTATATAATCTCTATCACTATGTATGGTATGGTAAACCAGGGGTTAAGGGGGAGTAACATTGATACCCAATCAGCCAACAGAGTGTGCTTTTTAAATGTTCAGGTGTCAGCAATGTACTAGGCTATGATACGGCTTCATGCTGAAACGCGTAAGCCTATTTTTGCTCTACTCCAACTAACCTATTGTAAGGATACTGCAGTCCTTATTCATTTTAAATATTTTTGAATAAAGAAGTTATTTTAAGTTTTGGTCGTGGTGATACTCTCCCTTTTTTTGCATTTAATAAATACATAGAACATATTCTGCACATATATATATATATACACATATCCATCTTTAGACATGTATATGTATGTATATGTATGTATATTTTTTTCTAACACCTGTGACCTTATATCTGAGCACTTATAACTTTTTTTTTTTTAAATATAATTTTTATTAGATGTGGTGGGGGTGTTGTGGGTATATTGTACGTGTGAGTGTGTGTGTATGTATATATATATATATATATATATATATATATACACACACACATATATATATATATATATATATATATATATATATTAAATGGTATATTATGAATTTTTTATTATTGAATTTTAAGTTTAATTTGAATAACACACATTTGGTACAGTGCAACCAGAATACTAAGCCTATTCAGTACTGTGTAAATTTACTTTAAAGTTGCTTGAATGTAGTAATCTAGTACAGTACTGTGAGGTCCCTCAAACTATTTTAGAAAGGCACATTTTAGCTTGAGAGCTGTTTATCTCACTATTCAGGGCTCTGGGTGTGAAGGAGAGACGCGTACATTGTCCTATAATGCTCAAAAAAGACCCCAAAGATTTTGTGATATTTCTCCTCATACCGGTGAGTTTTTGGTCATCAGGCCCTCAGAGAGTACAATTGAAAATTAACATTTGTTTTATCTGTAACTCCCACCCCCACTGGGTTGCTGCTTCTTGCTTACACAGCATTTATTTAATAAATACAAAAATATTCATATTTTCAGTGTAGGTGGTGGTTTTAATATGACAAAATAAAGTAGACGTGTGCATTGGGAGGTTTTGTATTCGAAAGACGGAGGCCGCTTGCAACATTTATCTAAAACAGACATCCTCGAACTTGGCCCTCCAGACGTTTTGGAACTGCATTTCCCATGATGCTTAGCCATCTGATATACTGGCTGAGCATCATGGGAAATGTAGTTCAAAACCTCTGGAAGGCCAAGTTTGAGGATGCTTGGTCTAAAATAAAGGTAAAGGATCTATTTGTAACAATTAAATACACTCCAGCAGGCAGAGGATATAATATTGCTATTTGCACCAGCAAAACTGAGCACCAAATAACACTACATACAACCCTAATATGCTGTCATAACAGGAAAACAACAAAAACAAACAAACAATAGAATGTATCAAACATCACATTTCTGACTTAAAGGCAGTTAAAAATCTCTGTTTAATGAATATGAAGAGATATTACAAAACCCCTGAGCTGCACACTCAGAAATAAAAAAACAAAAAAACACAAGTTTCCTGCTGGTTAACAAATCTCTTCTCAGATACATTTATCTAAATTATATTTGATATAATTACATTATTATTTTATGAATTTCAGCTAATTTACTCTGTATTCCACACAAGCAGTCAGTCACAACAAAACACAAAGTAATACAAACAACCCTGGAAATTGTATCAACAGATCTTGATAGAGCATCAAAGTTTTCACAGGAAAATCTGTATAAGGATAACAAAAGTAGGGCAATATTTTTGTAAATATTTTAGAATCCTGGATGACTTATTCTTTGTCACAAGAGAGATACACCCATTGTTTGGCACAGAAGCCAATTTGTTAGTATTACTGTTCCCAAATAAATAAAATGTAGCATGAATTTTAGAGAACAGTTATTAAATATCAGTTATTAACCATTCCATTGCAAAATATCTGCACAAGAAACCAACGCCTAGATTTAGAGTTCTGCGTTAGCCGTCAAAAGCAGCGTTAAGGCCAATCGTATTGAACTTGCATTCTATTGGCTGTTCTGATCAGCCAATAGAATGCGAGTTCAATACGATTGGCTGATTGGATCAGCCAATTGGATTGAACTACAATCTGATTGGCTGATTGCATCAGCCAATCAGATTTTTTTCTACCTTAATTCTGATTGGCTGATAGAATTCTATCAGCCAATCGGAATTGAAGGGACGCCATCTTGGATGACGTCCCTTAAAGGAACCTTCATTCGTCTTTAGTCCATCGGGGAAGGAGGATGTTCTGCGTCGGTGGGATGAAGATGGATCCGGAAGAAAGAAGATAGAAGATGCCGCTTGGAAGAAGATATCGCCCAGATGGAAGACCTCTTCTTTGCCGCTTGGATCAAGACTTCGCCCGGATGGAGGACCTCTTCTTTGCCGCTTGGATCAAGACTTCTACCGGATGGAGGACATCTTCTTGCTCCGCTTGGATGAAGAATTCGGCTCGGCTGGGTGAAGACGACTCAAGGTAGGGAGATCTTCAGGGGGTTAGTGATAGGTTTTTTTAAGGGGGGTTTGGGTGGGTTAGAGTAGGGGTATGTGGATGGTGGGTTGTAATGTTGGGGGGGTATTGTATTTTAAAGGAACCTTCATTTGTCGTTAGTCCATCGGGGAAGGAGGATGTTCTTCGTCGGTGGGATGAAGATGGATCCGGAAGAAAGAAGATAGAAGATGCCGCTTGGAAGAAGACATCGCCCGGATGGAAGACCTCTTCTTTGCTGCTTGGATCAAGACTTCGCCTGGATGGAGGACCTCTTCTTTGCCGCTTGGATCAAGACTTCTACCGGATGGAGGACATCTTCTTGCTCCGCTTGGATGAAGAATTCGGCTCGGCTGGGTGAAGACGACTCAAGGTAGGGAGATTTTCAGGGGGTTAGTGATAGGTTTCTTTAAGGGGGGTTTGGGTGGGTTAGAGTAGGGGTATGTGGATGGTGGGTTGTAATGTTGGGGGGGGGGTATTGTATTTTTATTTTCATGCAAAAGAGCTAATTACTTTGAGGCAAGGCCCCGCAAAAAGCCATTTTAAGGGATGGTAAAAGAGCTGATTACTTTTGTATTTTAGAATAGGGTAGGGAATTTTTTATTTTGGGGGACTTTTTTATTTTATTAGGGGGCTTAGATTAGGTGTAATTAGTTTAAACTGCTTGTAATTCATTTTTATTTTTTTGTAATTTAGTGTTTGTTTCTTTTTGTATTATAGAATAGTTTATTTTATTGTATTTTATTTTAGGTAATTGTAGGTAATTTATTTAATTAATTTAATGATAGTGTAGTGTTAGGTTTAATTGTAACTTAGGTTAGGATTTATTTTACAGGTAATTTTGTATTTATTTTAACTAGATAGCTTTTAAATAGTTATTAACTATTTAATAGCTATTGTACCTAGTTAAAATAAATACAAAGTTGCCTGTAAAATAAATATAAATCCTAAAATAGCTACAATGTAATTATTAATTATATTTTAGCTATATTAGGGTTTATTTGATAGGTAAGTATTTAGTTTTAAATAGGAATAATTTAGTTAATTATAGGAATATTATTTCGTTTAATATAAATTATATTTATGTTAGGGGGGTGTTAGGGTTAGAGTTAGGTTTAGGGGTTAATAACTTTATTATAGTAGCGGCGACAGTGCGGGCGGGAGATTAGGGGTTAACAATTGTAGGTTGGTGACGGCGATGTTAGGGAGGGCAGATTAGGGGTTAATACTATTTATTCTAGTGTTTGCAAGGCGGGAGTGCGGCGGTTTAGGGGTTAATACATTTATTATAATGGCGGCGAGGTCCAGTCGGCAGATTAGGGGTTAATAAGTGTAGGTAAGGTAGCGGCGACATTGGGGGGGCAGATTAGGGGTTAATAAATATAATATAGAGGTCGGCGATGTTAGGGGCAGCAGATTAGGGGTTCATAAGTATAATGTAGGTTGTGGCGGTGTACGGAGAGGCAGATTAGGGGTTAATAGTATAATGCAGGTGTCAGCGATAGCAGGGACGGCAGATTAGAGGTTAATAAGTGTAAGGTTAGGGGTGTTTAGACTCGGGGTACATGTTAGGGTGTTAGATGCAGACTTAGAAAGTGTTTCTTCATAGGAAACAATGGGGCTACGTTAGGAGCTGAACGCTACTTTTTTGCAGGTGTTAGGCTTTTTGGGGATAACATGCATTATGGGGATAACGTGCATGAGCACATTTTGCCAGCTTACCGCTACCGTCAGCAACGCTGGTATGCAGGGTTGAAGTGGAGCTAAGTTAGGCTCAATGCACCCTTTTCTGAGCCTAACGCAGCCTCTCAGACAACTCTAAATACCAGCGTTGTTGGAAGGGTGCGTTGGCAAAAAAAGCAGCGCTAGCTACGCGGCTTTTTACCGACAAAACTCTAAATATAGCCGCAAATGTTTTAAAATAAATATGGCCAGATTACGAGTTTTGCGTTATGAGGGTGCGGTGTTAATTTGCACGTTATTCTCACCGCTCACTTACTTACAGCGCTGGTATTACAGGTTTTTCTAAACCCGGCGTTATTAGGCAAGAAGTGAGCGTAGAGCAAAATTGTGCTCCATACCGTACTCCATTACCAGCGCTGCTTAAGTCAATTGTGCACGATTTCCCCATAGACATCAATGGGGAGAGCCGGCTGAAAAAAAGTCTAACACCTGCCAAAAAGCAGCGTAAAGCTCCGTAATGCAGCCCCATTGATTCCTATGGGGTAACAAATTTTATGTTTACACCTAACACCCTAACATGAACCCCAAGTCTAAAGACCCCTAATCTTACACTTATTAACCCCTAATCTGCCGCCCCGACATCGCAGACACCTACATTATACTTATTAACATTACCACAATTGCGAAGAAATAAGCATTCACAGACCGAGCTAAATCAACACTGTGTATTTATTGTCACATCGAAAAAACAAAGGTTCCACCACTCCACACACATAAGCTACATCCAACGCGTTTCCTGCTGCTAAACAGCACTTCGTCAGGGATACTCACAGCTGTCTGATTGCACCTTTTATTAAGCTCACTACTCATTCTCAAGATTTAAAGGTATACTACCGCTTATATATTTAGCGGCATGTTTGTGACCTATACGTCATTCAGTCTGGTGCATCAGTATCACATTACAATATTTAAAATGACAATCTTAAATTTACGAGCACATTGTATCTAAAAATATAGTTAGAGAAATTAACACAAAAGTTGGGAAAAATAGCTAATGCTATATAAACAAATACTTTTGCTGTCTCAGAATTTTATATACCACTGAGCTATTACATAGTACACAAATATAAGGGCATATTTCAGATATAGGTATAAACATATAAACATATATTCAGGACTAAGCACAATAAAATAATAATCTATTGCAATACAATCTATAGCCTCTAGCAATAGCAGTATTTTGAAAAACTTTTCACCTTTATCTAATGGTAGTTATATTTACATATTTATCCTCCTAAGGAGAAAATTTCGAATACTATTAACTATCGATTGTAACTCAGTTACCTATATAAAGTTTTACATCTGAGTTTTCGTTTATGCCCAAAGGACTCCCTGTCTTTAAGGTATAAATCCAATACACTTCTCTCCTATTGAGCGTCTGTGACCTATTACCGCCTGTATTCAGTTTGGGCACATGATCAATACCTTGAAATGAAAATAAAGTATTGATATATTTTAATTCACTTATATCAAAGTTATCATTCCTTCTATGTTGGGCAAAATGTTTCGCCACAGGTGTCTTTGGCACCTCACTCTCAAGGGACAACAGCTGCTCTCTCACTCTATCTTTGAGCATACGTGTCGTTCTACCAGTGTATTGAAAAAAACAGAGTTTGCAAGTGATAAGATACACTATATATCTGGAATTACAGTTAAGGTGATGGTTCACCATGTACATATTACCTGTTACTGTAGAGTTAAAAGTATCACTCCTAACCAGGTATTTGCATGATTTGCATGGTGTGCCACCACATCTATAGTTCCCATTTTTCTTTTTAAGCCACATTCTATCATCCTTTTTCTCTTTGATAGAAAAATTTCTTTTAAGATTGTTCTCTATAGTTTCTGCTCTCCTTGATACACACCTAATCCCTTTGTCTATGACTGTTTTCAATTTAGGATCATTTCTTAATAGTGGGCTAAATTTCTGAATAATTTTACAAATTTCTGAATATTGTCTACTATATTTAGTGGAAAAAGTTAACTTATCCATATTTCCTAAAGCTTTATCCTGTTTGTTTTTATCCTGCAATAAAGATTTCCTGTCCATGGCCTTAACCCCTTCCATAGTTATTTCTAGATCCCTTTTCTTATAGCCCCTATCCATCAGTCTATTCTTTAACATATTTGCTTGTATAGAGTAATTTTCTTCACTACTACAATTACGTTTTAAGCGCATAAACTGGCCTTTTGGGATCCCCTTTTTCACACTATAGGGATGGCCAGAATCTGCCCTAAGTATGGTATTGCCTGATGTTTTTTTTCTAAATATTTCTGTTGTAATACATCCTTTATCTATATCTCCTTTTATTGTTAAGTCTAGATAATCAACACTATTCTCTGAGCAAAAAAATGTAAACCTCAAATTGTTATTATTGTCATTTAAATATCCCATAAACTGTTCTATAGTTGAATCACCATTCTTCCAGACTATTAGCAAATCATCTATAAATCTAGTATAGAATAAAATACGGTTTTGAAAAGGATTATTAGTAGTAAATATTTTCTTCAATTCAAAATATCCAAGATATAAGTTAGCATACGAGGGGGCGAATTTCGCCCCCATCGCCGTGCCCTGACATTGTACATAAAAGCAGCCTTCAAATAGAAAATAGTTGTGGGTTAAAAGAAATTGGACAATGTCTACAATATATTCAATAAAGCATGTCTCAAATTTGGTATACATATGTAGCATTTCGTTAAGGGCAGTTAATCCCTCCCTATGCGGTATACAGGAATATAACGATTCTACGTCTATAGTTAAGAACAGTGATTCACTATCCCATCCTAGATCTTCCACCTTACGTAGTAGGTGTTTCGTATCCCTAAGGTAACCTGGTAAGCTTTTTACTATGGGTTGTAGAAATTCGTCAATCCATCTCCCTAGGTTTTCTCCTATGGTTCCTATTGTGGAGATTATGGGCCTCCCCGGCGGTTTTGATGCGCATTTATGAACTTTAGGGAGATGTTTAAATACAGTTACTGTAGGGCTCTCATTTACTAAGCATTCTGCCTGTGCTTGTGTCAAAAAACCCTGGTGAACGCCTTCATCTAACAATATTTTTAGCTCATTATTAAAACGCTCTGTGGGGTTATATGTTAATTTGTGGTATGTATTTTCATCTGATAGTTGCCTTTCAGCTTCCAATACATATGCTTCCCTATCTTGTACCACGATAGTGCCACCCTTGTCAGATTTAGAAATTACTATGTTGGTATTGTCCCTAATTTCTTTTAGTGCTTTTCTCTCCTGGTGAGACAAATTATCCCTTTTATTCTTTTTTGTGTGTATATCTTTTACTTTTGTGTTGTACAATTGTGTCAATTCTTCTTCCACCACTGCGTGAAATACCTCAATTAAATCCCCTCTTGCATGTATAGGATAGAAACTACTTGTGTGTCCTATTTTTTGTGTAGAGCTTGGAATACTTAAATTATTAGGATCATATCTCAAGCTTTCACTACTTAAGATCCTTAAACTGTTGGTATCACACAATTCATTAAAAGTTAGTGAATCTATATCTGTGCCCATTATATTACTCTCAACCGTACCCGTATCCACTATCTCACTATCATAAATGGAAGATGGATCCTCATTAAAAAAATGCCTTTTTAAAGTGACCTTTCGCACAAACTTATTGAGGTCAACAATGGTATCAAATAAGTCCATATTTCTTGTTGGAGAGAAACCCATTCCCTTCGAGAGTGCAATCTTCTGTATATTGGTTAATGGGACAGATGATAAATTTATTATACTCTCTAGTTCTGATCCTTCTTTTCTCTCATTGCTCTGGTCAGCCTGCTGGGATATTTCGCCTTCTGATCTTCTTCCTTTTTCTTTTTTATTCTTTTTGGGTCTCCATCTTTTACTTTATGCTCGTGGCCGGACATGTTAGGGGTAATCCCCAAATCCACCAGTGATCTGTGTTCCACTTTTTCTTTAGGTCTTGCTCCTAGAGAATTATCTCTTTCATTATTTTCCTCACTCATGGGTGTAGATGATCTTGGACTATATGCATATGAACTGCCCTCTGTGCTTGAAAAAGTAACTTTTCTTTGTGCTTCCTTTTTATTACTGGACATGTCTCCTTCTGCCCTTTTTCCTTTATTCTTTTTATTCTGATGACTTCTTCTTTTATTTTGCTGAGTATTGGTGTTCCAACTATAAACTATATCTAAGTCATAGTCCTTACAATCTCTTTGATATTTGCCCAATTTTCTTGCGACCACTTCATTATCAATTCTTTCAGTTGTATCTTTCAGTTGTTTCATATAATCTTCAAATCTCTCATCTTCTTTAAGATCATCAATCTGTATTTGTATCTCAGCTAGCTCACATAGAGTGGTTTCTCTTTCCTCTGTTCTTTTCTTTAATAGTTGCTTCATAAGAATCACAGAGCAATCAGTTAGATTCTGATTCCATTCTTTCATAAAAACCACATCCATTTTTTCTGCTGCTGGGTACTTTTTCATTCTGAGGCCTCGTGGTATTTTTTCCTCATTTATATACAGTTGTAAAAATTCCATTTCCCACCATGTCTTAAGTTCTATAATGGTTAATTTCTCTTTCATAGAAAACAATGTGCTCAGATCTACAGGTGTGTGTTTAGGAGTGGTGTCCCCTTTAATGAGTAAATCAAGTTTTGCTCGTCTGTTTACAATTTCTTCCTGATCCATGGCTTCAAAATATTATCTTATGCACTATGCACTTGACTTGTCACAGTATAATATGCAATTTGAGAATTTCACTTCAAACAAAGACACACTGTTGCAAAAACTGTGTATTTGAGCCATAAGACATGTAATTACTTCCAGCTGTGTGCAACCAAAACAGACTGTTATATTTTTACAAATCGGTTTATAGTCTCGCATGTATTGTTGCCACAACCTAGTTTTCTACAGGAATCAAATTGTTGCATAGTTCTTACTGGTAACACTCTAATATCCGGGTACATGTAGAGTGTTAACTGTGTATATTTTTTCGGCTGAGTGAGTTTTACACATACATTATTGGGTGTTATATTTTCTCCTTTGTAGGTGAATATACGTTCAAATAACCTCCAAAACTTTCAGTGTTCCAGTATATTATATTGTATCACAGGTAAATGACATGAAAATATATATTGGTGGTCTTGAGCTAACTTTATGCAGTGGTGAAAACATCAACCCAGGTTACTCACGGTTATCCGGCCCCACTATGCGGGTAGTTAGAAAGTGTCCAGGCACTCCTCCTTCTCACCAGACAGCCGTTATCCAGTATAGAACTAGTAGCTTAAAAGATCTCCGCGGTGTATCTCACACACCAAAAAGGATCCAATATTACCACAATTGCGAAGAAATAAGCATTCACAGACCGAGCTAAATCAACACTGTGTATTTATTGTCACATCGAAAAAACAAAGGTTCCACCACTCCACACACATAAGCTACATCCAACGCGTTTCCTGCTGCTAAACAGCACTTCGTCAGGGATACTCACAGCTGTCTGATTGCACCTTTTATTAAGCTCACTACTCATTCTCAAGATTTAAAGGTATACTACCGCTTATATATTTAGCTGCATGTTTGTGACCTATACGTCATTCAGTCTGGTGCATCAGTATCACATTACAATATTTAAAATGACAATCTTAAATTTACGAGCACATTGTATCTAAAAATATAGTTAGAGAAATTAACACAAAAGTTGGGAAAAATAGCTAATGCTATATAAACAAATACTTTTGCTGTCTCAGAATTTTATATACCACTGAGCTATTACATAGTACACAAATATAAGGGCATATTTCAGATATAGGTATAAACATATAAACATATATTCGGGACTAAGCACAATAAAATAATAATCTATTGCAATACAATCTATAGCCTCTAGCAATAGCAGTATTTTGAAAAACTTTTCACCTTTATCTAATGGTAGTTATATTTACATATTTATCCTCCTAAGGAGAAAATATCGAATACTATTAACTATCGATTGTAACTCAGTTACCTATATAAAGTTTTACATCTGAGTTTTCGTTTATGCCCAAAGGACTCCCTGTCTTTAAGGTATAAATCCAATACACTTCTCTCCTATTGAGCGTCTGTGACCTATTACCGCCTGTATTCAGTTTGGGCACATGATCAATACCTTGAAATGAAAATAAAGTATTGATATATTTTAATTCACTTATATCAAAGTTATCATTCCTTCTATGTTGGGCAAAATGTTTCGCCACAGGTGTCTTTGGCACCTCACTCTCAAGGGACAACAGGTGCTCTCTCACTCTATCTTTGAGCATACGTGTCGTTCTACCAGTGTATTGAAAAAAACAGAGTTTGCAAGTGATAAGATACACTATATATCTGGAATTACAGTTAAGGTGATGGTTCACCATGTACATATTACCTGTTACTGTAGAGTTAAAAGTATCACTCCTAACCAGGTATTTACATGATTTGCATGGTGTGCCACCACATCTATAGTTCCCATTTTTCTTTTTAAGCCACATTCTATCATCCTTTTTCTCTTTGATAGAAAAATTTCTTTTAAGATTGTTCTCTATAGTTTCTGCTCTCCTTGATACACACCTAATCCCTTTGTCTATGACTGTTTTCAATTTAGGATCATTTCTTAATAGTGGGCTAAATTTCTGAATAATTTTACAAATTTCTGAATATTGTCTACTATATTTAGTGGAAAAAGTTAACTTATCCATATTTCCTAAAGCTTTATCCTGTTTGTTTTTATCCTAGATTTATAGATGATTTGCTAATAGTCTGGAAGAATGGTGATTCAACTATAGAACAGTTTATGGGATATTTAAATGACAATAATAACAATTTGAGGTTTACATTTTTTTGCTCAGAGAATAGTGTTGATTATCTAGACTTAACAATAAAAGGAGATATAGATAAAGGATGTATTACAACAGAAATATTTAGAAAAAAAACATCAGGCAATACCATACTTAGGGCAGATTCTGGCCATCCCTATAGTGTGAAAAAGGGGATCCCAAAAGGCCAGTTTATGCGCTTAAAACGTAATTGTAGTAGTGAAGAAAATTACTCTATACAAGCAAATATATTAAAGAATAGACTGATGGATAGGGGCTATAAGAAAAGGGATCTAGAAATAACTATGGAAGGGGTTAAGGCCATGGACAGGAAATCTTTATTGCAGGATAAAAACAAACAGGATAAAGCTTTAGGAAATATGGATAAGTTAACTTTTTCCACTAAATATAGTAGACAATATTCAGAAATTTGTAAAATTATTCAGAAATTTAGCCCACTATTAAGAAATGATCCTAAACTGAAAACAGTCATAGACAAAGGGATTAGGTGTGTATCAAGGAGAGCAGAAACTATAGAGAACAATCTTAAAAGAAATTTTTCTATCAAAGAGAAAAAGGATGATAGAATGTGGCTTAAAAAGAAAAATGGGAACTATAGATGTGGTGGCACACCATGCAAATCATGCAAATACCTGGTTAGGAGTGATACTTTTAACTCTACAGTAACAGGTAATATGTACATGGTGAACCATCACCTTAACTGTAATTCCAGATATATAGTGTATCTTATCACTTGCAAACTCTGTTTTTTTCAATACACTGGTAGAACGACACGTATGCTCAAAGATAGAGTGAGAGAGCACTTGTTGTCCCTTGAGAGTGAGGTGCCAAAGACACCTGTGGCGAAACATTTTGCCCAACATAGAAGGAATGATAACTTTGATATAAGTGAATTAAAATATATCAATACTTTATTTTCATTTCAAGGTATTGATCATGTGCCCAAACTGAATACAGGCGGTAATAGGTCACAGACGCTCAATAGGAGAGAAGTGTATTGGATTTATACCTTAAAGACAGGGAGTCCTTTGGGCATAAACGAAAACTCAGATGTAAAACTTTATATAGGTAACTGAGTTACAATCAATAGTTAATAGTATTCGAAATTTTCTCCTTAGGAGGATAAATATGTAAATATAACTACCATTAGATAAAGGTGAAAAGTTTTTCAAAATACTGCTATTGCTAGAGGCTATAGATTGTATTGCAATAGATTATTATTTTATTGTGCTTAGTCCTGAATATATGTTTATATGTTTATACCTATATCTGAAATATGCCCTTATATTTGTGTACTATGTAATAGCTCAGTGGTATATAAAATTCTGAGACAGCAAAAGTATTTGTTTATATAGCATTAGCTATTTTTCCCAACTTTTGTGTTAATTTCTCTAACTATATTTTTAGATACAATGTGCTCGTAAATTTAAGATTGTCATTTTAAATATTGTAATGTGATACTGATGCACCAGACTGAATGACGTATAGGTCACAAACATGCCGCTAAATATATAAGCGGTAGTATACCTTTAAATCTTGAGAATGAGTAGTGAGCTTAATAAAAGGTGCAATCAGACAGCTGTGAGTATCCCTGACGAAGTGCTGTTTAGCAGCAGGAAACGCGTTGGATGTAGCTTATGTGTGTGGAGTGGTGGAACCTTTGTTTTTTCGATGTGACAATAAATACACAGTGTTGATTTAGCTCGGTCTGTGAATGCTTATTTCTTCGCAATTGTGGTAATATTGGATCCTTTTTGGTGTGTGAGATACACCGCGGAGATCTTTTAAGCTACTAGTTCTATACTGGATAACGGCTGTCTGGTGAGAAGGAGGAGTGCCTGGACACTTTCTAACTACCCGCATAGTGGGGCCGGATAACCGTGAGTAACCTGGGTTGATGTTTTCACCACTGCATAAAGTTAGCTCAAGACCACCAATATATATTTTCATGTCATTTACCTGTGATACAATATAATATACTGGAACACTGAAAGTTTTGGAGGTTATTTGAACGTATATTCACCTACAAAGGAGAAAATATAACACCCAATAATGTATGTGTAAAACTCACTCAGCCGAAAAAATATACACAGTTAACACTCTACATGTACCCCGATATTAGAGTGTTACCAGTAAGAACTATGCAACAATTTGATTCCTGTAGAAAACTAGGTTGTGGCAACAATACATGCGAGACTATAAACCGATTTGTAAAAATATAACAGTCTGTTTTGGTTGCACACAGCTGGAAGTAATTACATGTCTTATGGCTCAAATACACAGTTTTTGCAACAGTGTGTCTTTGTTATACTTATTAACCCCTAATCTGCCGCTCCGGACATCGCCGCCACCTACATTATACTTATGAACCCCTAATCTGCTGTCCCAAACATCGCCAACACCTACATTATATTTATTAACCCCTAATCTCCCGCCCCCAATGTCACCGCAACCTACCTACACTTATTAACCCCTAATCTGCTGTCCCCAACGTCGCCGCCACTATAATAAACATATTAACCCCTAATCTGCCGCCCCCAACGTCGCCGCCACTATAATAAACATATTAACCCCTAATCTGCCGCCCCCAACGTCGCCGCCACTATGATAAACATATTAACCCCTAATCTGCCATCCCTAACATCACCGCCACCTACCTACATTTATTAACCCCTAATCTGCCGCCCCCAACGTCGCCACTATATTAAATTTATTAACCCCTAAACCTAAGTCTAACCCTAACCCTAACACCCCCTAATTTAAATATAATTCAAATAAATATAAATAAAAATTCCTATCATTAACTAAATAATTCCTATTTAAAACTAAATACTTACCTATAAAATAAACCCTAAGCTAGCTACAATATAACTAATAGTTACATTGTAGCTAGCTTAGGGTTTATTTTTATTTTACAAGCAAGTTTGTATTTATTTTAACTAGGTAGAATAGTTATTAAATAGTTATTAACTATTTAATAACTACCTAGCTAAAATAAATACAAATTTACCTGTAAAATAAACCTAACCTAAGTTACAATAACACCTAACACTACACTACAATTAAATAAATTCCCTAAATTAAATACAATTAACTAAATTCAAAACAGCTAAATAACAAAAAAACAACACTAAATTACAGAAAATTAAAAACAAATTACAAGATCTTTAAACTAATTACACCTAATCTAATAGCCTTATCAAAAGCCCACCCAAAATAAAAAAACTTAGCCTAAACTAAACTACCAATAACCCTTAAAAGGGCCTTTTGCGGGGCATTGCCCCAAAGAAATCAGCTCTTTTACCTGTAAAAAAAAAACACAAACAACCCCCCAACAGTAAAACCCACCACCCACACAACCAAGCCCCCAAATAAAACCCTAACTAAAAAAAACGTTAGCTCCCCATTGCCCTGAAAAGGGCATTTGGATGGGCATTGCCCTTAAAAGGGCATTTAGCTCTATTGCGGCCCAAAGCCCTAACCTAAAAATAAAACCCACCCAATACACCCTTAAAAAATCCTAACACTAACCCCAGAAGATCCACTTACCGGGAGAAGTCTTCATCCAAGCGGCAAGATGTCCTCAACGAAGCTGGCAGAAGTGGTCCTCCAGACGGGCAGAAGTCTTCACCCAGACAGCATCTTCTATCTTCATCCTTCCGACGCGGAGCGGCTCCATCTTCAAGACATCCGGCGTGGAGCATCCTCTTCAATCGACGTCTTCTTCTGGAATGACGGTACCTTTAAGTGATGTCATCCAAGATGGCGTCCCTTAGATTCCTATTGGCTGATAGAATTATATCAGTCAATCGGAATTAAGGTTGAAAAATCCTATTGGCTGATGCAATCAGCCAATAGGATTGAACTTCAATCCTATTTTCTGATCCAATCAGCCAATAGGATTGAGCTTGCATTCTATTGGCTGTTCCAATCAGCCAATAGAATGCGAGCTCAATCCTATTGGTAGTAAATACAATACAAAAATGTAAATAAAAATATATAATGGTTAAAAAATGATTGTAATACAAAGGACCACCCCTAGCGTTGTGATGGAGACCATAAACCTGTATGAAATAGCCCGAAGACTCTATTATGTCTTGAAAACAGATACGGGGGGATTTGTATAGCTCTTCAAGTAAGTCCGCTAGGATCACTACAGCATATTCATAGTAGGTTAGTAGTTATTGTAACTTAGGTTAGGTTTTATTTTACAGGTAAATTTGTATTTATTTTAGCTAGGTAGTTAGTAAATAGTTAATAACTATTTAGTAACTATTCTACCTAGTTAAAATAAATACAAACTTGCCTGTAAAATAAAAATATACCCTAAGCTAGATACAATGTAACTATTAGTTATATTGTAGCTAGCTAAGGGTTTATTTTATAGGTAAGTATTTAGTTTTAAATAGGAATTATTTAGTTAATGATAGGAATTTTGATTTATATTTATTTTAATTATATTTAAGTTAGGGGGTGTTAGGGTTAGGGTTAGACTTAGGTTTAGGGGTTAATACATTTAATATAGTGGCTGCAACGTTGGGGGCGGCAGATTAGGGGTTAATAAATGTAGGTAGGTGGCAGCGATGTTAGGGATTAATAATATTTAACTGTTTGCGAGTTGGGAGTGCAACGGTTTAGGGGTTAATATGTTTATTCTAGTGGCTGCGATGTCCGGATCGGCAGATTAAGGGTTAATAATTTTATTTTAGTATTTGCGATGCGGGAGGGCCTCAGTTTAGGGGTTAATAGGTAGTTTATGGGTGTTAGTGTACTTTTTAGCACTTTAGTTATGAGTTTTATGCTACAGCTCTGTAGTGTAAAACTCATAACTACTGACTTTAGAATGTGTTACGAATCTTGACGGGGGAAGGCTGTACAACTCACTTTTTGGCCTCCCAGGACAAGCTCGTAATACCGGCGCTATGGAAGTCCCATAGAAAAAAGACTATACACAGTTTGCGTAAGTTGATTTGCGGTAAGGCCAAAAAAATGTGCGGGACAGCTGTACCTACAAGACTCGTAATAGCATCGGTTGTAAAAAAAATGCAGCGTTATGAGGCTTAACGCTGCTTTTTTACTCATAACGCAAGACTCGTAATCTAGCCATTAGTTTGTTCTAAATAATGACATATATAAATGAGCTCCTGCACTGATCAAATATGTAGCATGTTGCAGGGCAAATAAAGTCAAGTCTGCAGTAGGTATTACATTAGTAGTAGAAAAATTCATTGGTTTACAGGTACACATCTGGCGTATTTCAGTTTTTGTATTTCTGTTTGCTGCAAGATATCAGCAGGAATGAGAACAAAAGCTTTGATTTAAAGCATTTACAGGTTTCCTTTTTAGTCATATCCTTTAAAAAATACCCATGAACCATGCACTTTCTTTTTCTAGCTAGACAGATATCCTCTTTGCAGCATGTGTTAGTAGACATCTGTCTATTCATGTAGTTCCAGGAAATCAGCTTCAGAGCAAGGATTGACACAAAACATATAAAGCACACTTGTTCACATTTCTCTGCTTTATTTTCTAAAGGATTCTATGTGTTGAGAAATATTGACATACACATAATACTAATGTTGTAAAGAATGTTAATAGTTACAGTCTCATGCTATACATGTTTTATGCCATTCAATACTTCAATAGCCTAGGCAATTTATGTTGTCTCCACAAGAACCTTCACGTAAAAGTGACGTGATTATTCCGACCTAACAATAGCAAGGGCCCAAGCTAACCAACACTATCAGTAAGTGATAGAGAAGACAACCTATACTCATTAATTCTTTATGTTTGACTCTATTGAGGCCTTTTATTGAAACCAAATGTTTTTGCAATTTACCTCTATTATCAGATTTGCTTAATTCTTGTGTTATTCTTTGTTGAAGAGATATCTAGATAGGTAGTGTGCACATGTCTGGAGTACTACATGACAGGAAATAGTGCTCTTGCTAATGTATAACATTGTTGCAAAACTGCTGCCTTATACCTTACCTTACTGCTTTTTTACTAAGGAAATTAAGAAAACTAAGAAAATTTGATAATCAAAGTAAATTGATAAGTTGTTTTAAAATTATATGTTCTATCTAAATCATGAAAGAAAATTTTGGGGTTTATGTCTCTTTAAGATTTCTATAATATACTATATTACAATAGGCAGGTAGGTATGGCCATCAGGCACTTTAGATAGATATGACCAGCAGCTATTGTAGGCAAATAGATATGACAGATACTATAGGCTGGCGATATAAACAGGGACGATAGGCATGTATATAGAGTAGGGTTGCCACCTCAGCCATGTTTTCCTGGACACGTATGAGTTACACATGCTGCAGGGTGTGCAGTGAGGAACATGTATTGTGTTTCTGGACAGCACTATTCATATTCCTCCCTGCAGCATGTGTAACTTATAAGTGTTCTGTATATTAAGGGACGGGTGGCAACCCTAATAGAGAGTCATATTATGGCGTAGGTCAACTGAGCTTGTGCCTAGGGCAGCAGGATGTTAGGGAGGCAGTTTGGTTTTATGATGCCTTGCCACTTCCATGCTGTCTGAGGAGATATAAATGGTTTATAACTGGTCTAAATGTAACTCTTAGAAGGAAATAGGGGAGTGTAGGGGGCAGTAGATTTCTCAATGCCTAGAGCAGCACTAAACATAATTACGTCCCTACACGTATGGCTGGAAAGTATTGGTAGGCATGGCTAAACAGGGGCTATAGGCAGGTGTAACAGTCACAAAACAACAAGAACCTTCATATAGTGGATGTAGGCATGGCCAAGCAGGGGCTATAGGCAGGCGTAACAGCCACATATAGTCATATAGTGGATGTGAAATACAAAGAAATGCAGCTATGCTGGCAATCCTACTAAGTAGCACACTTGTAATGCAAGGGCAGATAAGTAAACACTTTATTAGAGTCTGCTCATTATTAACAAAACACCATATTCAATGACATATCAGCAACCATACAAATGAACTTAGTATTTGAATTCAGAAAGAATATGGTTTGTATATAAAGGATGTGGGATCTGTCCAAATTAGATTTTAGTTGTTTGTTTAACCCTATAACTGCTGAGCCATTTCCACCCCTATGCTAAACTGTTTTTTTAGATGCTGCTCATATTTAGGCCCTACTGTATATCTTTTTTTTATCAGGAGACCCTGCACATTCAAACGATGTCATTATTTTATGTCTACATCATGTGTGAAAAGAAAAAGCATTTTTTATTTAAAGTTTTAATACACAAGGTTATAAACAAGTGTGTGTGTTGTCCACATATAAACAATGGTCTTTTGGTTATGTAACTTTGGTCTGCACATAGGGGCTCTCATGAGCCTCTATGTAAATAAATGCACATTTATTCACAGTGATCACCTGGATATTAAAAGTTATATAGGAACTTGTGGGCTTTAAAACAAGGGGTCTTAGGGGTTTCTAGGCTGGACAGATAGCTCAGCATGCTAAAGCACTGTGGCTAAGCTCTGTAGCAACCCAAGGGTTGCAGGTTCGATCCCCGGCAAGGTCCACTCAGCCTTTCATCCTTCCTAGTTGTTGATAAAATGAGCAGCGACATGAGACCCTTACGGGTGATTAACCATGTACCCAATACATACATGGCCTGTTAGAGGGGTATTTTTATTTTGTGCGTTAAAACTAGAGTGAACTTTCATTTTTTTTTTTTTAAAGTGCTTACACTTAACCCCTTAACGACTGAGGACGTGCCAGTACCCAAGATGGCGGCAAGTAGGTAGAGGGGGGAGGGTTAAAAAGCTGTACGGGGGGGATCAGGGTGGTTGGGGGCTAAGGGGCGATCCAACTGCAGAATCAATATAAAAAAATAATAATAATAATAATAATAATAATAATAAAAAAAAAAAATGCTTTTTATTTTAGTACTGGCAGACTTTCTGCCAGTACTTAAGATGGCGGGGACAATTGTGGGGTTGGGGAGGGAAGAGAGCTGTTTGGGAGGGATCAGGGGGTGGGGTATATCAGGTGGGATGTTGATCTCTACACTAAAGCTAAAATTAACCCTAGAATCTCCCTACAAACTACCTAATTAACCCCTTCACTGCTGGGCATAATACAAGTGTGGTGCGCAGCAGCATTTAGCGGCCTTCTAATTACCAAAAAGCAACTCCAAAGCCATATATGTCTGCTATTTCTGAACTAAGGGGATCCCAGAGAAGTATTTACAACCATTTATGTCATGATTGTACTAACTGTTTATAAATAATTTCAGTGAGAAACCTAAAATTGTGAAAAAGTTAGCGATTTTTTTTAATTTGATCGCATTTGGCGGTGAAATGGTGCCATGAAATATACCAAAATGGGCCTAGATCAATACTTTGGGTTGTCTACTACTGTACACTAAAGCTGAAATTAACCCTACAAACTCCCTAATTAACCCCTTCACTGCTGGGCCTTCTAATTACCAAAAAGCAATGCCAAAGTCATATAAGTCTGATATTTCTGAATAAAGGGGGTCCCAGAGAAGCATTTACAACCATTTGTGCCATAATTGCACAAGCTGTTTGTAAATATTTTCAGTGAGAAACCTAAAGTTTGTGAAAACGTTTGTGAAAACGTTTGTGAAAAAATTAACATTTTTTTTTTTATTTGATCTCATTTGACAATGAAATATACCAAAATGGGCTTAGAATAATACTTTGGGTTGTCTGCTAAAAAAAAGTACCCGTATATACATGTGAAGGGTTATTCAGGGATTCCTGACAGATATCAGTGTTCCAATGTATCTATCACTAATTTTGAGAGAGAAAAAAATGGTTTGGAAATAGCAAAGTGCTACTTGCATTTATTGCCCGATAACTTGCAAAAAAAGCAAAGAACATGTAAACATTGGGTATTTCTAAACTCAGGACAAAATTCAGAAACTATTTAGCATGGATGTTTTTTGGTGGTTGTAGATGTGTAACAGATTTTGGGGGTCAAAGTTAGAAAAAGTGGAGTTTTTTCCATTTTTTCCTCATATTTTATATATTTTTTATAGTAAATTATAAGATATGATGAAAATAATGGTATCTGTAGAAAGTCCATTTAATGGCGAGAAAAAGGGTATATGACATGTGTGGGTACAGTAAATGAGTAAGATGAAAATTACAGCTAAACACAAACACCGCAATATTATGTTCCAAACGGTCAGAAAATTGAAAAGTCACTAAGGGGTTAAAGGGATATTCCAGCCAACATTGGAATCCACATGGATATATTTCAGTTTTTAATAGAACCATTTTATAATATACATGTATTAGCAAGAATGCTTCTAATAAAAGCTATAGCTGTTTCAAAAGTGTGAACATGCACTTTTTCAATCATGAACCCAAACTAATTTATCTATGCAGTCTGTCAGCATGAGAGCTCAGCAAATACAAAGACATTATTAAGTCTTATGGCAGAACCATTACCACATGAACATGCAGTTCAATTTGAGAAAGGGGATTTCGCCTTAAAGGGACACAAGTGTGAACAAATTAAACAAACAATAAAACAGATAAAATAAAAAAAAGACCAAAAAACCTTTTGCAACTCCCAGTTAAAAATACTATATTCCTCTAGATGGTAAAAAGTACAAAACTAATAAAATATACTGGGTGCACCAAGAGGACACTAATATAAGATAAAATCCTAATAATGGACAATATAAAAAATAATAAAAATATATTCACTAGAAAATGTTTCTAATTTATTATGCAATCAATATTTAGACAATGAATGTTAATACAAATATAAATATATAAAAGTGTCGTTATTACTAAAAAACATAATTTATGTAAGAACTTACCTGATAAATTCATTTCTTTCATATTGGCAAGAGTCCATGAGCTAGTGACATATGGGATATACAATCCTACCAGGAGGGGCAAAGTTTCCCAAACCTCAAAATGCCTATAAATACACCCCTCACCACACCCACAATTCAGTTTAATGAATAGCCAAGCAGTGGGGTGATAAAGAAAGGAGTAGAAAGCATCAACAAAGGAAATTTGGAAATAATTGTGCTTTATACAAAAAATCATAACCACCATTAAAAAGGGTGGGCCTCATGGACTCTTGCCAATATGAAAGAAATGAATTTATCAGCTAAGTTCTTACATAAATTATGTTTTCTTTCATGTAATTGGCAAGAGTCCATGAGCTAGTGACATATGGGATATCAATACCCAAGATGTGGATCTCCACTCAAGAGTCACTAGAGAGGGAGGGAATAAAATATAAACAGCCATAATCTGCTGAAAAAATGAATCCACAACCCAAAAATATAAGTTTATTTCATTTGAAAGAAAAAAACTTAAATCAAAAGCAGAAGAATCAAACTGAAACAGCTGCCTGAAGAACTTTTCTACCAAAAACTGCTTCCGAAGAAGCAAATACATCAAAACGGTAGAATTTAGTAAGTGAATGCAAAGAGGACCAAGTTGCCGCTTTGCAAATCTGAACAACTGAAGCTTCATTCTTAAAAGCCCATGAAGTGGAGACTGATCTAGTAGAATGAGCTGTAATTCTCTGAGGCGGGGCCTGACCCGACTCAAAATAAACTTGATGAATCAAAAGTTTCAACCAAGAAGCCAAGGAAATAGCAGAAGCCTTCTGACCTTTCCTAGGACCAGAAAATAAAACAAATAGACTGGAAGTCTTCCTGAAATCTTTAGTAGCTTCCACATAATATTTCAAAGCTCTTACCACATCCAAAGAATGTAAGAATTCTTAGGATTAGGACACAAGGAAGGGACAACAATTTCTCTACTAATGTTGTTAGAATTGACAACCTTAGGTAAAAATTAAAAAGAAGTCGAAAAATCAGAAAAGGAGACTCACAAGAAAGAGCAGATAACTCAGAAACTCTTCTAGCAGAAGAGATGGCCAAAAGGAACAACACTTTCCAAGAAAGTAGTTTAATGTCCAAAAAAATGCATAGGTTCAAATGGAAGAACCTGTAAAGCCGTCAGAACCAAATTAAGACTCCAAGGAGGAGAAATTGATTAAATAACAGGCTTAATAAGAACTAAAGCCTGTATAAAACAGTGTATATCAGGAAGTATTGCAATCTTTCTGTGAAATAAAACAGAAAGAGTGGAGATTTGTCCTTTCAAGGAACTTGCAGACAAACCCTTATCCAAACCGTCCTGAAGAAACTGTAAAATTCTAGGAATTCTAAAAGAATGCCAGGAGAATTTATGAGAAGAACACCATGAAATGTAAGTCTTCCAAACTCTATAATTAATCTTTCTAGAAACAGATTTACGAGCTTGTAACATAGTATTAATCACTGAGTCAGAGAAACCTCTATGACTTAGTACTAAGCGTTCAATTTCCATACCTTCAAATTTAATGATTTGAGATCCTGATGGAAACACGGACCTTGAGATAGTAGGTCTGGCCAAACGGAAGTGGCCAAAGCGGGCAACTGGACATCCAAACCAGATCCGCACACCAAAACCTGTTTGGCCATGCTGGACCACCAGCAATACAAATGATTGTTCCATGATGATTTTGGGGATCACTCTTGGAAGGAGAACTAGAGGCGGGAAAATGTAAGCAGGATGATAACACCAAGGAAGTGTCAGCGCATCCCCTGTTTCTGCCTGAACATCCCTGGACCTGGACAGGTATCTGGGAAGTTTCTTGTTTAGATGAGAGGCCATGAGATCTATCTCTGGAAGACCCCACAACTGAACAATCTAAGAAAACACATCTGGATGGAGAGACCACTCCTTTGGATGTAAAGTCTGGCAGCTGAGATAATCCGCCTCCCAATTGTCTACACCTGGGATAAGCACCTCAGAGATTAGACAAGAGCTGGATTTCACCCAAACAAGTATCCAAGATACTTTTTTCATAGCTTGGGGACTGTGAGTCCCACCCTGATGATTGACATATGCCACTGTTGTGATATTGTCTGTTTGAAAACAAATGAACGGTTCTCTCTTTAGCAGAGGCCAAAACTGAAGAGCTCTGAGAATTGCAAGGAGTTCTAAAATATTTATTGGTAATCTCGCCTCTTGAGATTTCCAAACCCCTTGTGCTGTCAGAGATCCCCAAACAGCTCCCCAACCTGAAAGACTCGCATCTGTTGTGATCACAGTCCAGGTTGGCCGAACAAAAGAAGTCTCTTGAACTAAACGATGGTGATCTATCCACCATGTCAGAGAGTGTCGTACATTGATTCAGCATACAAAGCTGTAGAGGTCTCATGTGAAAACGAGCAAAGGGGATTGCTTCTGATGCTGCAGTCATGAGACCTAAAACTTCCATGCACATAGCCACTGAAGGGAATGACTGAAACTGAAGGTGCCGGCATGCTGCAACCAATTTTAAACGTCTCTTGTCTGTTAGAGTCATGGACACTGAATCTATCTGGAAGCCTAAAAAGGTGACCCTTGTCTGAGGAATCAAGAAACTTTGGTAAATTGATCCTCCAACCATGTTTCCAAAGAAACAACACTAGTTGATTTGTGTGGGATTCTGCAGTATGCAAGGACTGAGCTAGTACCAAGATATCATCCAAATAAGGAAACACCGCAATACCCTGTTCTCTGATTACAGAGAGTAGGGCACCCAGAACCTTTGAAAAGATTATTGGAGCTGTTGCTAGGCCAAATGGAAGAGCAACAAATTGGTAATGCTTGTTTAGAAAAGAGAATCTCAGAAACTGATAATGTTCTGGATGAATTGGAATATGAAGGTATGCATCCTGCAAGTCTATTGTGGACATATAATGTCCTTGCTGAACAAAAGGCAGAATAGTCCTTATAGTCACCATCTTGAAAGTTGGTACTCTTACATAACGATTCAAAATTTTTCAGATCCAGAACTGGTCTGAATAAATTTTCCTTCTTTGGTACAATGAATAGATTTGAATAAAACCCCAAACCTTGTTCCTTAAGAGGAACTGGCATGATTACCCCTGAAGACTCCAGGTCTGAAACACACTTCAGGAAAGCCTGAGCTTTTATTGGATTTACTGGGATACGTGAGAGAAAAAATCTTCTCACAGGAGGTCTAACTCTGAATCCTATTCGATACCCTTGAGAGACAATGCTCTGAATCCATTGATTTTGGACAGATTTTATTCAAATATCTTTGAAAAACCTTAATCTGCCCCCTACCAGCTGAGCTGGAATGAGGGCCGCACCTTCATGCGGACTTAGGGGCTGACTTTGTTTTCCTAAATGGCTTGGATTTATTCCAACTTGAGGAAGGCTTCCAATTGGAAGCAGACTCCTTGGGGGGAAGATTGAATTTTTGTTCCTTATTCTGACGAAAGGAACGAAAAATGGTTAGAAGCCTTAGATTTACCCTTAGGTTTTTAATCCTGAGGCAGAAAAACTCCCTTCCCCCAGTGACAGTTGAAATAATAGAATCCAACTGAGAACCAAATAAATTATTACCTTGGAAAGAAAGAGATAATAATCTAGATTTAGATGTCATATCAGCATTCCAAGATTTAAGCCACAAAGCTCTTCTAGCTAAAATAGCTAAAGACATGGATCTAACATCAATTTTGATAATATCAAAAATTGCATCACAATAAAATGATTAGCATATTGCAATAGGCGAATAATGCTAGATAAGTCAGAATCCAATTCAAAGAAATTGCAGGTCTGAGAAGATGACCCGAATATAAATAGGCCTTCCTTAGATAAGATTCAAGCTTCCTATCTAAAGGATCCTTAAAAGGAAGTACTATCTTCCATAGGAATAGTGGTACGTTTAGCAAGAGTAGAAATAGCCCCATCAACTTTGGGGATTTTTTCCCAAAACTCTATAGATTTTGTTAGTAAAGGATACAATTTTTTAAACCTTGAAGAAGGAATAAAAGAAGTACCTGGCTTATTCCATTCCCTATAAATCATATCAGAAATAGCCTCAGGAATAGGAAAAACCCCTGGAGAAACCACAGGAGGTTTAAAAACCGCATTTAAACGTTTATTAGACTGAACGTCAATAGGACTGGTTACCTCAATATCCAAAATAATTAACACTTCTTAAAATAAAGAACGCATATACTCTATTTTAAATAAATAACTAAATTTGTCAGTGTCAATGTCTGAGGAAGGATCTTCTGTATCAGATAGATCCTCATCAGAAGAGGATAAATTATGTTGTTGGTCATTTGAAATTTCATCAACTAAATGAGAAGTTTTAAAAGATCTTACATTTATTAAAAGGTGGAAATGCAAACAAAACCTTCAAAATAGAATAAGAAACAAATTCTTTAAAATTTACAGGTATATCATGCACATTAGGGGCGCGATCCGATATAGATCGTAGTTTGCGGCGCAAGCGAGGGAACCCCCGCCGCCCATAGTTTCAGCTCGCAACTCGAGCTATCCCATATACGGCGCCGTCAGAGGCTAAAGTGCCGTAAGTCTGACAAACCAGCGATGTCCAGAAATCTGCGTAAGTACAAATTTCTGGAGTCGCCAGTGACTTACGGCACTTTAGAAACTGCCGGTGCCTACAAAACCTGACTAAATTATAAAATCACCTGTACTGTCTAACACGCCTCTCAAACATAGCCCGACACGTCTAACCCTCTATCCACTATCCCCCCTCACTATCCTAACAATAAAAAACGTATTAACCCCTAAACCGCTGCCCCCAGACCCCGCCGCCACCTAATAAAATTATTAACCCCTAAACCGCCGCTCCCGGACCCCGCCGCCAGCTATATTAAATCTATAACCCCCTAATGTGAGCCCCTACCCCACCGCCATCTACCTTACCTACCCCCTAAAGTGAGCCCCTTACACCGCCGCCATCTACCTTACCTACCCCCTAAAGTGAGCCCCTTACACCGCCGCCATCTACCTTACCTACCCCCTAAAGTGAGCCCCTACCCCGCCGCCATCTACCTTACCTACCCCCTAAAGTGAGCCCCTTACACCGCCGCCATCTACCTTACCTACCACATAAAGTGAGCCCCTACCCCGCCGCCATCTACCTTACCTACCCCCTAAAGTGAGCCCCTTACACCGCAGCCATCTACCTTACCTACCCCCTAAAGTGAGCCCCAACCCCGCCGCCATCTACCTTACCTACCCCCTAAAGTGAGCCCCTTACACCACTGCCATCTACCTTACCTACCCCCTAAAGTGAGCTCCTACCCCGCCGCCATGTATTTTAAAAATATTAACCCCTAATTTAATCCCCCTACACCGCCGCCACCTATATTAAACACATTAACCCCTAATCTAATCCCCCTACACCGCCGCCAGCTATATTAACTATATTAACCCTAATTATATTAGGGTTAATATAGTAAATATAGTTATTATATTATATATATTAACTATATTAACCCTAATTATATTAGGGTTAATATAGTTAATATCGTTATTATATTATATATATTAACTATATTAACCCTAATTATATTAGGGTTAATATAGTTAATATCGTTATTATATTATATATATATATTAAGTATAATAACCCTATCTAACTCTAACATCCCTAACTAAATTCTTATTAAAATAAATATAATTAATATTAATATTATTAATTAAAATATTCCTATTTAAATCTAAATACTTACCTATAAAATAAACCCTAATATAGCTACAATGTAATTAATAATTACATTGTAGCTATTTTAGTGTTTATATTTATTTTACAGGTAACTTGGTATTTATTTTAACTAGGTACAATAGCTATTAAATAGTTAATAACTATTTAATAGCTACCTAGTTAAAATAATTACCAATTTACCTATAAAATAAATCCTAACCTAAGTTACAAATACACCTACACTATTAATTATATTAGGGTTAATATAGTTAATATCGTTATTATATTATATATATATTAACTATTTTAACCCTAATTATATTAGGGTTAATATAGTTAATATCGTTATTATATTATATATATATATTAAGTATAATAACCCTATCTAACTCTAACATCCCTAACTAAATTCTTATTAAAATAAATATAATTAATATTAATATTATTAATTAAAATATTCCTATTTAAATCTAAATACTTACCTATAAAATAAACCCTAATATAGCTACAATGTAATTAATAATTACATTGTAGCTATTTTAGTGTTTATATTTATTTTACAGGTAACTTGGTAATTATTTTAACTAGGTAGCTATTAAATAGTTATTAACTATTTAATAGCTACCTAGTTAAAATAATTACCAATTTACCTATAAAATAAATCCTAACCTAAGTTACAAATACACCTACACTATCAATAAATTAAATAAACTACAAATATCTAAACTAAAATACAATTAAATAAACTAAACTAAATTACAAAAAAAATCAATAAATTACAAAAAATAAAAAAAGATTACAAGATTTTAAGCTAATTACACCTATTCTAAGCCCCCTAATAAAATAATAAAGCCCCCCAAAATAAAAAAATGTCCCTACCCTATTCTAAATTTAAAAAGTTAACAGCTCTTTTACCTTACCAGCCCTTAAAAGGGCCTTTTGCGGGGCATGCCCCAAAGAAAACAGCTCTTTTGCCTGTAAAAAAAAGCAGAATACCAACCCCCAACATTACAACCCACCACCCACATACCCCTATTCTAAACCCACCCAAACCCCCCTTAAAAATACCTAACACTACCCCCCTGAAGATCTCCCTACCTTGTATTCACCCAGCCGGGCAGAACTCTTCATCCGATCCGGGCGATGTCTTCAATCAAGCGCCAGAGAAGTCTTCTTCCATCCGGGCGATGTCTTCAAGCAAGCGGCAGAGAAGTCTTCTTCCATCCGGCGATGTCTTCAAGCAAAGATGGCGTCCGTTGAATTCCGATTGGTTGATAGGATTCTATCAGCTAATCGGAATTAAGGTAGAAAAATCTGATTGGCTGATTGAATCAGCCAATCAGATTCAAGTTCAATCCGATTGGCTGAACCAATCAGCCAATCGGATTGAACTTGAATATGGCTGATTCAATCAGCCAATCAGATTTTTCTACCTTAATTCCGATTGGATGATAGAATCCTATCAGCCAATCGGAATTCGACGGACGCCATCCTCGTTCAGTCGTCGTACCGGATGGATGCTCCACAGCGGAGGAGCGAAGAAAGAAGATTGAAGATGCCGCTTTGCTTTAAGACATCGCCGGATGGAAGAAGTCTTCTCTGCCGCTTGCTTGAAGACATCGCCGGGATGAAGACTTCTTCTTTGCCGCTTGATTGAAGACATCGCCGGATAGAAGAAGACTTCTCTGCCGCTTGATTGAAGACATCGCCCGGATCGGATGAAGAGTTCTGCCCGGCTGGGTGAATACAAGGTAGGGAGATCTTCAGGGGGGTAGTGTTATGTTTTTTTAAGGGGGGTTTGGGTGGGTTTAGAATAGGGGTATGTGGGTGGTGGGTTGTAATGTTGGGGGGTGGTATTGTGTTTTTTTTTACAGGCAAAAGAGCTGTTTTCTTTGGGGCATGCCCTGCAAAAGGCCATTTTAAGGGGGTAAGGTAAAAGAGCTGTTAACTTTTTTAATTTAGAATAGGGTAGGGAAATTTTTTTATTTTGGGGGGCTTTATTATTTTATTAGGGGGCTTAGAATAGGTGTAATTAGATTAAAAATCTTGTAATCTTTTGATTTTTTGTAATTTAGTGTTTGTTTGTTTTTGTAATTTAGTTTAGTTTATTTAATTGTATTTTAGTTTAGATATTTGTAGTTTATTTAATATATTGATAGTGTAGGTGTATTTGTAACTTAGGTTAGGATTTATTTTACAGGTAAATTGGTAATTATTTTAACTAGGTAGCTATTAAATAGTTATTAACTATTTAATAGCTATTGTACCTAGTTAAAATAAATACCAAGTTACCTGTAAAATAAATATAAACCCTAAAATAGCTACAATGTAATTATTAATTACATTGTAGCTATCTTAGGGTTTATTTTATAGGTAAGTATTTAGATTTAAATAGGAATATTTTAATTAATAATAATATTAATTAGATTTAGTTTTATAAGAATTTAGTTAGGGATGTTAGAGTTAGATAGGGTTATTATACTTAATATATATATATAATATAATAACGATTTTAACCCTAATATAATTAGGGTTAATATAGTTAATATATATAATATAATAACTATATTAACTATATTAACCCTAATATAATTAGGGTTAATATAGTTAATATAGCTGGCGGCGGTGTAGGGGGATTAGATTAGGAGTTAATGTGTTTAATATAGGTGGCGGCGGTGTAGGGGGATTAAATTAGGGGTTCATATTTTTAAAATAGATGGCGGCGGGGTAGGAGCTCACTTTAGGGGGTAGGTAAGGTAGATGGCGGCGGGGTAGGGGCTCACTTTAGGGGGTAGGTAAGGTAGATGGCGGCGGGGTAGGGGCTCACTTTAGGGGGTAGGTAAGGTAGATGGCGGCGGGGTAGGGGCTCACTTTAGGGGGTAGGTAAGGTAGATGGCGGCGGTGTAACGGGCTCACATTAGGGGGTATGTAATGTAGTTGGCGACGGTGTAGGGGGATCACATTAGGGGGTAGTTTAATATAGCTGGCAGCGGGGTAGGAGCTCACATTAGGGGGTATGTAATGTAGCTGGCGAAGGTGTAGGGGGATCACATTAGGGGGTTATACTTTTAATGTAGGTGGCGGCGGGGTCCGGGAGCAGCGGTTTAGGGGTTAAATACTTTATTAGGGATTGCGGCGGGGGATCGCGGTTGACAGATAGACATTGCGCATGCGTTAGGTGTTAGGTTTTATTTAGCAGATCGTGGTTGAAAGGTAGATAGACATTGCGCATGCGTTAGGTGTTAGGTTTTATTTAGCAGGTAGTTTAGGGAGTTACGGGGCTCCAATAGACAGCGTAAGGCTTACTACGGCTGCATTTTGTGGCGAGGTGAAAATGGAGTAAGATTTCTCCATTTTCACCATGTAAGTCCTTACGCTGTATATTGGATACCAAACTGCGCGGGTTTGGTATACCTGCCTATGGCCCAAAAAACTACGGGTGAACGCAGAAATATATGAGTGTAACTTCTAGGTTACGCCGTACATAGGATACCAAACCCACGCAAAATTCGGCGTCGCCGGCTTTTGCGGGCGACGCTGCATATCGGATCGGGCCCTAGAAGTTGAAGGTACTACAACTGGCAATGTGCTATTACTGATGGATACACTATCTGCATGTAAAAGTTTATCATGACAACTATTGCAAATGACATTCGGCAAAATAATTTCAACAATTTTACAACAAATGCAGCAATGTTCCAGCAGAAACTTCTGAGGCAGGATCAGATAAAGACATCTTGCAAAAATGTAAGAGAAAAAACAACATAAAAAGCAAAATCATCTATTTCCTTATATGACAGTTTCAGGAATGGGAAAAAAAGCAAATAGCATAGGCCTCTGATAGAGAAAAAATCAAGAGGCAAACATCAATGGGGTATTGAAATAATGAAAAAGTTTGGTGCCAAGTATGACGCACAACGTAACGTAAACTTTTTTGGCGCCAAAAATAACCGGAAATAACACACTCGCGTCACTAATGACGCAACCGTGAGAAAGGTCTCAGCGTCAAGTATGACGTCGGAAATGACGAAGTTGCATCATAGACGTATTTTTCCGCGCCAAAAATATTTTCGCGCCAAGAATGACGCAATAAAGTTTAGCATTTGACGCACCCACGGGCCTAATGCCACCCGCAATTTGCAAGAAGTAGTCAATTGAAAAAAGACTAAACCCCAGGTAAGAAAAGTTTTTCTATAAAAGATGTTTATATTACCCAAATATGAAACTGACAGTCTGCAGAAGGAAATACATGAACCTGACTCATGGCAAATATAAGTACAATACATATATTTAGAACTTTATATAAATGCATAAAGTGCCAAACCATAGCTGAGGTGTCTTAAGTAATAAAAAACATTCTTACCAAAAGACACCCATCCACATATAGCAGATAGCCAAACCAGTACAGAAACAGTTATCAGTAGAGGCAATGGTAAATTGAGAGTATATCGTCGATCTGAAAAGGGAGGTAGGAGATGAATCTCTACGACCGATAACAGAGAACCCATGAAATAGACCCCCGTTAGGGAAATCAACGTATTCAATAAGTGAATGTGATACTCCCTTCACGTCCCTCTGACATTCGTTGTACTCTGAGAGGAATCGGGCTTCAACAATGCTGAGAAGCGCATATCAACATAGAAATCTTAGCACAAACTTACTTCACCACCTCCATAGGAGGCAAAGTTTGTAAAACTGAATTGTGGGTGTAGTGAGGGGTGTATTTATAGGCATTTTGAGGTTTGGGAAACTTTGCCCCTCCTGGTAGGATTGTATATCCCATATGTCACTAGCTCATGGACTCTTGCCAATTACATGAAAGAAATGAACACATTATATGTACAACAATGTGTGAACTATATCACAATCCATTTTTTAAATAAACAATGTTGATAAAACATCCATGCTTAGCAAATGCTATTGTGTTATATTAGGCTGTTTATTTTACAAATGGTCTGTCCCATAGATATTGAGGTATTGTTTAGTCTTGTTTTTTAAATACCTATTTTTCTCTCTTTCTAATATGTTTGTCATAAAGTGTGTACTTGGATCTAACTCTGGTCATAGCACAATACTGCCAATTTTGTGTTCACTTCAAAAAACCTCAAACACGATTGAAGGATTTCAGTCAACTCAAAGTTCTCAATGAGGGAACAATGGCACATATATTCTTCAATTACAACACATGAAGGAGGCACTCATAAATAAAACCTTTATTTGAAAAGCAACGTTTCGGGCTCCTGCCCCTTTCTCTTCAAATAAAGGTGCCCAAAACATTGCTCTTCAAATAAAGGTTTGCTTTTATTAATGAGTGCCACCTTCATGTGTTTTCATTGAAGTCTTTTGGGCTTTTTTGAGAGGAGCCTGGAAGGTGTTGCACCTTGATACAAATGGCCATTTTCTCAGAATTAAGGAGATGTGCTGATCCCAAGTACTTTTGTTTTATATATGAAATATTGCATATGTAAGTATATAAAAATATGTCATTATTAATTCCGCAAACTTAAATAATGGGATAGTTTGCAGTTCTTATAAAAAAACTTTGGGTGCCCTTAGCACCAAATGGGTGCAATCTATGGTTCAAAGGAATTGAGCACTCCTCCCAATAATAGCCCTTCTTCACTCATTACAATTCCTCAGGGTTTACAGGTAAGGAAATAACCAACGTGAAGCTGCCTGGAAATGGCCCAATACCTTAGAAAAAGTAGATTGAGCCATTCCACTTGTAAATTCCATGGATGACGGAAAACTGCCAGAGACTAGAAAGTGTTTGCAAGCCAATAACCTCCTTAATCCATGGCAGTCCTGGGTGTAATGGGTCTACAGACCATATTCTCCTCTCTGGCTTCTACACCAGGATGGATTGCCCATTAATAGTCATCCACTTCTTTTATCACTGCGTACTGGCCCGGTTCCTCTTACAAGCTGTGCCCCTCTCACCCTGGCATTGCATCTGCCACAGACGAGTCCTACCCACTCTCTCTTACTTGCCCAATCTGAACACCTAATCCTTCCATCCACTCCTCTCTGTCTCCCTGGCCCATCTACTGTCAACTGGTTGAATCAATTTTACTTGGCCTTTGTCACGCCCATTCACTAAACCACTCTCTTAGAGGATCCATCTTGGAATTGACTGATCTGTCCATTCACTGAACCACTTTCTCAGTGGATCCATCTTGGAATTTACTGACCTGTCTATTTAATTGTTTTCATATTCGCAGAATAGGTAATGGATTTGCAATTAACCCCTTCAATATTTTGAAAGATAAAAAAAAAACACTTTAAAAGTGTTTTATGATGGGTTGGAGCAAAGTATTAAAAAAGTCAAGATGGCTTTGTTGATAAGCATACTTACGTAGGCTCAGAAGCAGCAATGTGCTACTGGGAGCTAGCTGGTGATTGTTTTTTGCAGATATGCGTCTTGGCATTGGCTCAACAGATGTGTTTAGCTAAAGCCCAGTAGTACATTGTTGATATAGAGACAACTATATGATTGACCTCTTTGCAGGGGTTAAACACACAGTTATAAACAAGTAAAAGTGCAATCATAAAATGCACCTACACAGAATTTTCTCTTTAAATTTTAAGGGTCTTTAACTATTTACACCACTTTTCAGATTTTAGAAAATGGATTTCATGTGTTCACTTTAAAATTAAAATAGTGGAAGTTTTTCATAGATGCACAAGTCTTTCACTGTATATTTAGTAAGCACTCGTATATGGGCCAGATTTCAGGTGGTGCGCTAATGATAGTGAAAGATGTGATACGCGATATCGTTGGATTGCATAACTTGGTATTACAAGTCCATGGTACAGAAAGTTTACCAGAGAAGAGTAAGTGCAACCTATTCTTTCAATGCATATCGCGAGCGTGCTAAGTTGTGCTGGTATTACAAGTTGAAAGTTATAGGTTGCACTACAGAGAAAGCCAAAACTGCACTAGAATATTTAGCATGTGTATTTATGTGTTTATATGTGTAAATAAAATTTATATGTGTACACACAAATATATGTATACCATTTTTAATATATCTGTATATATTACATAAATATATATATATATATTTCTCATATAGATATATATTTTACAAAAAATATTCATATATATATTTATTTTTTACAAATATATATATTTATATATATATATATATATATATATATATCTTCTTGTGAAGAATATGGAAATGTAAAATATTCCTAACACCTTCAAGTTTAGCGTAGTTGGTCTAGTGCAGTGTTGGGTTAGCGCATGAACGATAACTAATGGTTAGCGTGCAACTTGTCTATCTCTAAATAAGCACACTTGATGCCTCTTATAGCATCCAAAAAATGTGTAAAGATGCAGTGCAGCACACATTCACCAGCTCTGCAGCGCAATTACCTTTTAAGAATTAGTAACACTTAATTTTTTTACTTTTATTTTGTGACTAGAGGCTTTTGGATAAAATAAAATATAACTGTTTTTATTTCCATGGCATATGATCAATCAGTGATGAGCTTTTTAACCAATTTTATTCATCAGGCATTCATGCGCCATATGCTGCAGATAGGGTTTGTCAGAGCCAGAGGGTGTCTTATGGATATGATAGTTTAGTAAATACTGCTCATTCATCTGTCATTTCTTAAATCATTTTAACCTTTTATTTCACATCTTTATTTTTTTTTTCATCAGAAAGATGTTTCAACAAGGATTAAAGGGATATACTTATGCAAAAATAAAATACCTTTTGCATTGCTGTCCCTTATATGCTGTGTGTTTAATCCCTGCAAGGGGAACCCAGAAGTGCCGGGAAGGAGAAGAGGGTTTAAAGGGACATAATACTCATATGCTAATTCACTTGAAAGTGATGCAGCATAACTGTTTAAAGCTGACAGGGAAATATCACCTGAGCATCCCTATGTAAAAAGGGAAGATATTTTACCTCAAACTTTCTAAAAACTATATAAAAAACATATACATATGGATCAAAGCGTGGGAAGCGGAGCCAAGGAGCACGCACGCATCCTGTGCCTCTTAGTGTGGTTAAGAAGGGCTCTTACTAGTGGTTCACCTTGGCGTGGGGCCTAAAGTTATGGCAGGAGGAAGAAGCCGTTCGGATATACAGCCATCCGCTCCACCTCCACAGCGCTCTCCATCTGTGCTGTACATGCTGGGATGCAGCGTTGTTTGACCCCTATGGTGCAAGGGGAGGCTTTGTTCTTTGAGCCCCTCATTCTGGGCATTTGCGGTCTCCAGTCTGCGCACCGGAGTTTAAGAGGCTGAAAGTGGAGGTAAGTCCTGTGGTTAGGTACCTGAGTATGGGAGTCTATGGTGCACTTGGCCTTATTGATCTCTGACTGATTTGAGTTTAATTGCATACGCTGCTACCCTGACCCCAGTGAAGACACCAACCCAGGTGAGTTTCTAATTTGTGTGCTGTTCTGGGAAACCTTGCAGCAATACCTTGAATATTTCTTCCATTGAATTGGGACTGTATGCTGGGTAAAAGCAGTCTGGGTATGAAGTTACAACCCCCCTTAATGGAGATTCTATAAGCAAAAAAAAAGAAAAAGAGAGGGGAACTTTTCTTTCTGAAGTATTATAATAGCCGTCAGCCTCTGTTTTTCCAGTGGGCTTGTTACCCCAGTGAAGACTCCCATACACTATGCAGATCTCATATCTGTTATAGAAGTAAGCCATGTGGTTAGGTTTGTGAGTCTGGGGTATGAGCTACAGTTTGGGTATATTGTTTTTGGGTTACATCCTCTGAAGTTACATTCTGCAGCTATAATTTCATTGCTATCACTTTAAAGGGACAGTTCACTCAAAATGTTCTTCCATTTAAATTGTTCCCAATGATCCATTTTACCTGCAGGAGTGTTTTAAATTATTTACAAGTAGCTCCTTTACCCCTATTTTGGCCTTTGAAATAGCTGATTTAGCTTGTGGTTTCCCAACCTATACTGAAAGTTTTGATACTGAAGTCTCAGCTATTGAGTAGCCTAAGTAAACACAGCCAGCAGAAGAATTAAACTCACAGTGGGGTGCAAGATAGTAAAGTAATAAAATGATAATGTTTCATTGTTCTCTCTATGTGTTGAGCTTTAGTTTTCCAGACAGATATAAGATAAGGAAGCAAGTCTGTGTACACAAAGTGATAACATAATGAGATCTGATATTACCTGAAGCTTGTAATAGGCTGTGGTTTAAAAGCACAAAACCAGCTACTTCATATACACAAATATACCTGAAAATACAATTTCTCATACATTTTATACTCTGCAGTTGGTATAACAAGTCATTGAAAATACATTAATATCAAAACAATTTTACATTGTACTGTACCTTTAAATCCCACTCTAACCCCTGTGAAACCACCATCCCAGGTGAAGTCTCAGGTTCATCTTGCTTTGAAACATCCCTATTTCTTGATACGAAAATTAATTACATTAAAGAGTGACTCTTGTGTATGCTTGGGTGCAGAATTCACAGTGTCCCATGCTATACAGGTGAAGGCGTATCTTTACAAGACTGCATAACCTCTTTTTGCTGCTGTTTCATTAGTTCTGTTACCCCAGTGAAGATACTAATACACTTACCAACACACTTAAAGCAACCTTACGCTTGCCGGGAATTGGCTGTGATGTTATACTTAATTGAAATTCTCTTTTTGAAAACAATTTCACCTTATTGGTATTTTTTATACACCTGATAAATGTATATGACCATGGTTTTATTATCCTCCAATATTTGAACTATTTATTTTTTTACTTTTCTATGGAGAAATTCCTTTCCCCTACCTTACAGGCTAGAGTAAAATCTCCAATAATGACCACTAAAAGAGATAAGAAAAATAAACAACCAGTAGAAATCTTAGTTGAAGTTCACCCTGATACTAGCTCATCTACACCAAATGACCCTTTATTGAGACAACTTTTAGTTAAAGACATAATTGAATCTCTATCACCCTATTTTGAGTCGCTAAAGATAGAATTTAAATCAGAGATATCTTCACTTAGGCAGGAGGTCAGAGAATACACCACTCGAGTAGTAGAACTAGAACAACGGCTGTCTGACCTGGAAGATGTTAATGCCACACAGAAAACATACCTGGCAGACAACCAAACTCTGACCTTAAAACTTCAAACAAAACTAGAAGACCTTGAAAATCGTAGTAGATGGAATAATTTTAGGTTAGTTGGAATTCCTGAGTCAAAAGAGTATGAAGACTTAATAAAATTTGTATCTGTAACACTCCCCTCCCTGCTGGAAATGCCCACATCTTCTATTCCGATCATTGTCGAAAGAGCACATAGAGTAGGCAGAGTATTTTCTAACACTGACGGGACTAACAGACCTAGGCCAGTTGTTGCTAAAATTTTAAATTTTCAGGAGAAAATACTTCTCTTCCAATACTTTCGCAAAAAAAATTGTTCAATTAGAAAAGGCTCCGATTAAAATAATTCAAGATTTTTCGTATGTAACCCTTAACAAAAGAAAGGAGCTCTCTCCTATTTGTTGCAAAATGTTAAAAGAAGGAATTAGGGCCACAGTTTTTTTTTTTTTTTTTGTTTCCTTCTCTTCTCCCCTCTCTCTCCCTACCCTTATTCTTTTGTATGGCCCTCCTTCTTAGCTTGCAATCTCCTCTCAAACTAAGAATTGGATAAAAATATGAAACTTAAAAATTAACTTGAAAATTATATTATCCTGGAACATAGGGGGTATAACCTCCCCCATTAAAAGGAAGGCTATCCTTCGTCATTTAAAGAAACTACATACTGACATAGCTTTCCTTCAGGAAACCCACTTATCACTGGAAGAAAGTTTGGAACTTAAATCTCAATGGTTAGGAGAAGTGATTGTTTCCCCTTCACTTGCAAGGAAAAGAGGTGTGGTTATTTTGCTTGGAAAATTGTTTAAATACAAAATTGTTGACTCATATATTGATTCTGAAGGGAGAATTATTATATTAAAGATAAAAACTAGAAATGGATTGTTTACTTTATGCAATATATATGCACCCAATGATTTTAATCCATTATTTTGGAATCTCCTACAAACTAGAATATTAAAAATGGTTGATGGCCATCTCATTTTAGGTGGAGATATCAACATGATTCCACAGTCTCCCTTAGATAGGCTCAGACAGGGTAAAAACTCTCCTAAGACCAGCAGAGACAAGCAGGAGAATAAACAATTCAGGAAACTTTTTTGTAATTTGGGCTCAGGGATGTATGGAGAGAACAAAATCCTGACATTAAAAATTATACTTGTATCTCAAAAAAATACAATTCGCTCTCTAGGATAGATATGTTTCTGATCAGTAATAGCGTAATAAACACAGGAGTAAACTCTCTGAATTCCCCTTTCTGCCTTTCGGATCATGCACCTATTGTTCTGGAAATCTCCATTTTCTCAATTAATTCATTTTTCCGTTGTTTTAGAAATTACTTTGTTAAAGAACGGGAATATTATTGTCTTTTCATCGAAGCACATATGAGTAACCCTGAGTTGTTCTGGCAGACCTCTAAAGCAGTCTTGACCAGAGATATTACTTCTTTTATGATCAATTTGAAGAAAAAGCTGCGGAAGAGAAAGAAACTATAAATTGTTTAGTTAATGTGTATCTTCTAAACTCCTCTAGTGAAAACTGGGTTAAATACCTGAATGCTAAGAAAGAATGAGATACCCTACTTCGTTATTCCACAACATCTATAGAACTAAGAAAAAATATAGCAAAGTCCCAGTTGTAGATATATAAAAAATCTAAATTTTATTAGAACAAGGTTAAAACATGAAAAAATGTAGATGTAAAAGCATAGAACGGTCTAACACGTTTCGTCTAGCTCTTGCCGTAATCATAGACCATGTCTAATGTATGTTTTACAGAGGCTTAAATAAGTATCAAATTACATGTTAACCCAAATCAGCTGAATACTTAACCCTATCTAGCAATGTGGAAAACTGCTGTCTATGTTGAACTGCTCAGAATATCTAAGATGCAATTTCTCTTTTTCTAATCTATTAACTTCACATATATGTCAGTAAATACGTTACATATGGGTATACATAAATATATTCAACTCTCGTATGATCAACACACGTTTACATTTTATGAGGATATATAATAATGTATTAAACCTTAATGTGTTAAACATATAGTTAATCGAATGCACATTGTGTTCTATCATTATTTAACTTATTAATATTCTTTTTAAAGCAAATGCACTTTAGTGAATCTAGGCTCGAGAAATAGGCTTAAAGATGAAAGAACCTATGCCATTACAAATGTATATATATAAGAAAAAAGAGAAACACGACCCCTAATGTACGCTCTCTTTTCTCTCTATAGGGAAAGCTTTTAACAATATTTAGGGGTCTTAAAACTAAGAAACAAGTTAATCTGTTTAAATCTTAGCATACATATTTTTTTATATGGGCTTTTAAAAGGTTCATAATTTATTATGTGTAATTGATGCACTATTTATACTAGAGGTTTAGGCCAAACAAACCCTGGGCTGTAATCAGTGACACAGGAAACCATATAGCATATGTAGATATGTAGGTATACAAACTGGATATTTATTGAGAACTTTCTTTCTCAAACTAAATTTATATACACCAGTAGCTTCTATAGATCTAGATGAATGTACAAACTACATAAAGCTTTTTATCATATAGTTTAGATAACTATTCCCAAAAGTTAACTAGATCGAATTCTGAGTTAAAGCCATTTGGAATTTGGGTTTTTAGTTTAAAGATCCAATAGACTTCCTGTCTACCCAGTATTTGCGACCTATCTCCTCCTCTAGGTGAAGTTTTAATTGCTTCTATTACATTCCAACTAAAGGAGTGGACTGACTGGTTATGAACCTCAATAAAATGTCGACTCAACTCTGAACAAGGGACTTTATTTCTAATGTCTCCCAGATGTTCTCTAATACGTGTTCTTACATCACGTGTAGTGAGTCCCACGTATTGACCCTTGCATAGATTACATTCTGCCAAATATATCACATAATTTGAGCTACAATTGTGACAGCCATGTATCTGAAAGGTTTCTCCTGTTGTGTAGGATCTAAATGTGCTAGTGACATTATGTTAAAAGCTTTCCCTATAGAGAGAAAAGAGAGCGTACATTAGGGGTTGTGTTTCTCTTTTTTCTTATATATATACATTTGTAATGGCATAGGTTCTTTCATCTTTAAGCCTATTTCTCGAGCCTAGATTCACTAAAGTGCATTTGCTTTAAAAAGAATATTAATAAGTTAAATAATGATAGAACACAATGTGCATTCGATTAACTATATGTATAACACATTAAGGTTTAATACATTATTATATATCCTCATAAAATGTAAACGTGTGTTGATCATACGAGAGTTGAATATATTTATGTATACCCATATGTAACGTATTTACTGACATATATGTGAAGTTAATAGATTAGAAAAAGAGAAATTGCATCTTAGATATTCTGAGCAGTTCACCATAGACAGCAGTTTTCCACATTGCTAGAAAGGGTTAAGTATTCAGCTGATTTGGGTTAACATGTAATTTGATACTTATTTAAGCCTCTGTAAAACATACATTAGACATGGTCTATGATTACGGCAAGAGCTAGACGAAACGTGTTAGACCGTTCTATGCTTTTACATCTACATTTTTTCATGTTTTAACCTTGTTATAATAAAATTTTGATTTTTTATATATCTACAACTGGGACTTTGCTATATTTTTTCTTGATACTTTCCCTGAGAGTAGAGGAACTCTCTCATTAAGCCCCAGACCATATCGGCATACAGAGGAGCATTGGCCTATTCAGAGGCATTGATTGGATACAGACCGGTGAGAGTATGGAGGAATTGCTGACGTCACGTCCGATCGGTAAGTCCCGCACACGCTTGCAGTTGAACCGGAGTTGGAGAGAGAGTGATGGTCGCGCTTATTAGCGTGGCTACCCTCTCGTCTACACAGAGGTGAGCCTACCCGAGAGAAGCAGAAGACTTCCGCCTTCACGGAAAGGTAAAGAAGGGCTAAGGTAAATGCGGGTGTGCGGGTGAAGTGTTTGACGAGACCGCCATGTCAAGTGTTTGCTATATTGCTAAACTGCACTAATCTCATCTGTGTTCTGAATATGTATCCTGGAATACACCATTTTGATGCTTAAAAAGTATTTTACCCACTTGGTAGTGTTATACTAACTTTGCTATATTTTGTGAATTTTTCCTCATTTAACGCTCAGTGTGGATATTACTTTAAGGCCACACACAAGTAATTAACAGTGTATATGCACTTTTTCTGATAAAATAAAATATATGCTCAGCCGATTGTAGATAAAGTTAAAGATAAAAGAAAGCTACATTATATACATATATACTTTCTACGTAACAGCCTTTATACAAAACGCATACTGGCTTTAAAATGGAGCTAGCTGCTGATAAACAATATTACTCTTTATGCACTGATGATGACTGGGATTTGGATGACATAGAATTGGATGATCTATCTAAAGTTTGCATTAATAATTCTGGACTGGGTGATTTGTTTTCTATGCTTGAGGATTATAAATTAAAGGATCTTAGACTCCGCATGGATAATTGGACATTCACTAAATATATTGCTAAAGGAATGATACCCCCTGGGTTAAGATTACAAAAATTCCCCACATTTGAGACAGATGACCAGGACTTCATATCAGAGTGGAATGACATTCTAACGGAGTGCTCCATTAGACTGATGGGACTTTTAATTAAACATAAGACTGGTTTGATATCTAAATATAAAGAAGAAATTTGTGTATTACAAAAGGAGCTCAGTAAATTTAGACATGATGATAAATATGTAAAGTTTGATACCATACTACAAGAGACAATTGAAGCTACCAAACGCAATATAATGAACACCAAATATACAAAATATCAGAGAGATAGTAAAGATTACGCCAACAAAACAGTCTATGTGTGGCGAAGAAAGTTTAGAATGGCTATACAAACTAACCTAAAAAACTCCATACAGACACAAGACAAAAGTACTAGTCACATAAAGGAGGATATAACTAGTGAGGGCACACTAACACAGAAGAAAAACAGGCGTTGGAGGAAAAAAGTAAGATTCAATACAGATAATTGTAATTTCACTGATGAAGAGGGCTCTGCCTCAGGGACAGACTTTTCAAATTCAGAGGGTAGTTCAGCATCCAATTGGGATAATACACCAATTGAGTTGAGCACTAATTTAGAAGTAACAACGGATATTAATACTCATTTAAATGAAAACATCCAAGCAGGGGGCACAACATTATGTACCACTGAACAAGGAGCAAAACCAAAAGATAAAACATCCACAGAGGTTTTTCGGGAGGACTCAGGCATACCCAAAGGAGGGGGAACACTGACAACACAAATAAAACAAGATTTAGTGGAGAAGAAAAAACAGGAAAGGTACCCCACAAGAGAAAACAAAAACAAAAACAAAAGCAATCGGAAGTATGTTTGAATACAGTTATTAATATATCCAGTTATAGTCTGAGTGAGACTGAACACAAAGTCCTCAGTTATGGACTAAATTTCTGTCCATCTAGGGATTTCATTCTCTTTCAGACTATTTTGGATACTAATAAATTTGTTAGATCGCTCACACTGAAGAAACATTTTCTTAAAGAAAATAAAGAAAATAAAATTACAGAACTAAAGACCATGATTGAGAATGACACCACAATAAGTGACATGACAAATGACCTAACTTTTCAAGACCTTTGCACGCGCAATGATCTAGAACAGTTAATATCTGAAGGGAATCTAACCTCAATGGAGGAGGAAAGTAAGGATAAACATGTGGGTTTTAAATGTAAATCCAATTTTTATCTTTTGCAGTCCAGAGGTAAACCTCTTGAACTATTCCAGAAAAGAGTTGTGGAGGATCTTACTGCTTTACATCAACAAAAAACAGGGAAAACGAATAATATAAACAACCTAACAAAAAAAGAAAGAGAAGCATTGGTAGCCCTAGAGAAAAATGAAAGTATCGTGATAAAATGGGCTGACAAAGGCAGCAGCATAGTGGTCTGTGATAAAACCTGGTATATAGCTGAAGCTCACAGACAGTTGGATGACACCAATGTCTATGAGAAAGTTAGTCATAATCCTCGTATAGATTTTCAGAGACGTCTGTTCAAGGTTTTGAGTGAAGGTAGAAGAAATGGTTTTATAGATCAATCTACAGGGAGTGCAAAATTATTTGGCAAGTTGTATTTTTGAGGATTAATTTTATTATTGAACAACAACCATGTTCTCAATGAACCCAAAAAAACTCATTAATATCAAAGCTGAATAGTTTTGGAAGTAGTTTTTAGTTTGTTTTTAGTTATAGCTATTTTAGGGGGATATCTATGTGTGCAGGTGACTATTACTGTGCATAATTATATAACATCTCAACATTCACAAATATACATTTCTGACATTCAAAAACAAACAAAAACAAATCAGTGACCAATATAGCCACCTTTCTTTGCAAGGACACTCAAAAGCCTGCCATCCATGGATTCTGTCAGTGTTTTGATCTGTTCACCATCAACATTGCGTGCAGCAGCAACCACAGCCTCCCAGACACTGTTCAGAGAGGTGTACTGTTTTCCCTCCTTGTAAATCTCACATTTGATGATGGACCACAGGTTCTCAATGGGGTTCAGATCAGGTGAACAAGGAGGCCATGTCATTAGATTTTCTTCTTTTATACCCTTTCTTGCCAGCCACGCTGTGGAGTACTTGGATGCGTGTGATGGAGCATTGTCCTGCATGAAAATCATGTTTTTCTTGAAGGATGCAGACTTCTTCCTGTACCACTGCTTGAAGAAGGTGTCTTCCAGAAACTGGCAGTAGGACTGGGAGTTGAGCTTGACTCCATCCTCAACCCGAAAAGGCCCCACAAGCTCATCTTTGATGATACCAGCCCAAACCAGTACTCCACCTCCACCTTGCTGGCGTCTGAGTCGGACTGGAGCTCTCTGCCCTTTACCAATCCAGCCACGGGCCCATCCATCTGGCCCATCAAGACTCACTCTCATTTCATCAGTCCATAAAACCTTAGAAAAATCAGTCTTGAGATATTTCTTGGCCCAGTCTTGACGTTTCAGCTTGTGTGTCTTGTTCAGTGGTGGTCGTCTTTCAGCCTTTCTTACCTTGGCCATGTCTCTGAGTATTGCACACCTTGTGCTTTTGGGCACTCCAGTGATGTTGCAGCTCTGAAATATGGCCAAACTGGTGGCAAGTGGCATCTTGGCAGCTGCACGCTTGACTTTTCTCAGTTCATGGGCAGTTATTTTGCGCCTTGGTTTTTCCACACGCTTCTTGCGACCCTGTTGACTATTTTGAATGAAACGCTTGATTGTTCGATGATCACGCTTCAGAAGCTTTGCAATTTTAAGAGTGCTGCATCCCTCTGCAAGATATCTCACTATTTTTGACTTTTCTGAGCCTGTCAAGTCCTTCTTTTGACCCATTTTGCCAAAGGAAAGGAAGTTGCCTAATAATTATGCACACCTGATATAGGGTGTTGATGTCATTAGACCACACCCCTTCTCATTACAGAGATGCACATCACCTAATATGCTTAATTGGTAGTAGGCTTTCGAGCCTATACAGCTTGGAGTAAGACAACATGCATAAAGAGGATGATGTGGTCAAAATACTCATTTGCCTAATAATTCTGCACTCCCTGTACATTTGAATATTTATATGTTGAACATCCAAGGACTGCTGCGTTTTATCATCTACCAAAAACTCATAAAGGGCTTGAAAATGTCAAAGGGAGACCAATCGTGTCAGGCAATGGCTCCCTGCTTGAACATTTGTCCGAATGGGTCGATGATATACTGCAGCCATACGTCCTTAAATTAAACAGTTATGTAAAAGACACTACCCATATACTCAACATTTTTAAGAACTATACTTGGAAGGAAAATTATAGCTGGCTCACAGTAGATGCCACATCGTTATATTCCTCAATACCACACTCTATAGGCTTACTAGCCATAGAGTACTATCTAGACAAAGATGGTAATTTAAATGCAGATTTTAAAAACTATGTACTTAAAATTATTAAGTTTCTACTTGAACATAATAGCTTTACCTTTGGAAATGACCATTTTATACCAAAACAAGGGACTGTGATGGGGGCGAAATTTGCGCCCTCATACGCAAATCTGGTTATGGGCTGGTTCGAAGAAATCTATATTTATGGAGACACAAATCCCTTTCGCAAACATATAATTCAATATAATAGGTTCATTGATGACCTTATAATAGTTTGGGAGGCAGATGAAATAACAGCTGATAAATTCATTCAACATCTAAATAATAATAAAATGGGATTAAGTTTCACTAAAGAATGGAATAAAACAGAGATACATTTTTTGGACATTACAATGTATGGGAATTCCCAATCAAAATGTGTAAACACAGCACTCTACCGTAAACCCATAGCAGGTAATGCACTGCTTTATGCTACCAGCGGACATCCAAAACATATCTTTAAAGGCATAATTAAAGGACAGATGATGAGAGTGAAGCGTAATTGTTCACTTAATAATGACTACATTAAAGAGAGTGAAGAGTTGTCTCATAGACTAATTGCTAGAGGTTACTCTAAAAATGAGGTTATAAAGATTAAAAAAGAAGTTGACCGATATAACAGAGAGGATTTACTGTCCCCTAAAAAGGACAAAATAGATGACAGACCTGCATTCGTCACCAAGTATTCGAATCAATACAATGATATATGTAATATCGTAAAGAAATATCTCCTAATTTTATACGGGGATGAAATATTAAAAGAAGTAATTGGTGACGGATGTAAATTTGTCTATAAGAAAAATGATACACTTGCTAATTCATTCTCACCTAGTGTCCTAAAGAATACACAGATACAAACCAATGAAAGTTCCTGGCTAAGACACAATGGCAGCTATAGATGTGGTAGCGCCCGCTGTAAAGCATGCGACTATCATAAGGTCACTAGCACATTTAGATCCTACACAACAGGAGAAACCTTTCAGATACATGGCTGTCACAATTGTAGCTCAAATTATGTGATATATTTGGCAGAATGTAATCTATGCAAGGGTCAATACGTGGGACTCACTACACGTGATGTAAGAACACGTATTAGAGAACATCTGGGAGACATTAGAAATAAAGTCCCTTGTTCAGAGTTGAGTCGACATTTTATTGAGGTTCATAACCAGTCAGTCCACTCCTTTAGTTGGAATGTAATAGAAGCAATTAAAACTTCACCTAGAGGAGGAGATAGGTCGCAAATACTGGGTAGACAGGAAGTCTATTGGATCTTTAAACTAAAAACCCAAATTCCAAATGGCTTTAACTCAGAATTCGATCTAGTTAACTTTTGGGAATGGTTATCTAAACTATATGATAAAAAGCTTTATGTAATTTGTACATTCATCTAGATCTATAGAAGCTACTGGTGTATATAAATTTAGTTTGAGAAAGAAAGTTCTCAATAAATATCCAGTTTGTATACCTACATATCTACATATGCTATATGGTTTCCTGTGTCACTGATTACAGCCCAGGGTTTGTTTGGCCTAAACCTCTAGTATAAATAGTGCATCAATTACACATAATAAATTATGAACCTTTTAAAAGCCCATATAAATAAATATGTATGCTAAGATTTAAACAGATTAACTTGTGTCTTAGTTTTAACACCCCTAAATATTGTTAAAAGCTTTCCCTATAGAGAGAAAAGAGAGCGTACATTAGGGGTCGTGTTTCTCTTTTTTCTTATATATATACATTTGTAATGGCATAGGTTCTTTCATCTTTAAGCCTATTTCTCGAGCCTAGATTCACTAAAGTGCATTTGCTTTAAAAAGAATATTAATAAGTTAAATAATGATAGAACACAATGTGCATTCGATTAACTATATGTATAACACATTAAGGTTTAATACATTATTATATATCCTCATAAAATGTAAACGTGTGTTGATCATACGAGAGTTGAATATATTTATGTATACCCATATGTAACGTATTTACTGACATATATGTGAAGTTAATAGATTAGAAAAAGAGAAATTGCATCTTAGATATTCTGAGCAGTTCACCATAGACAGCAGTTTTCCACATTGCTAGATAGGGTTAAGTATTCAGCTGATTTGGGTTAACATGTAATTTGATACTTATTTAAGACTCTGTAAAACATACATTAGACATGGTCTATGATTACGGCAAGAGCTAGCCGAAACGCGTTAGACCGTTCTATGCTTTTACATCTACATTTTTTCATGTTTTAACCATGTTCTAATAAAATTTTGATTTTTTATATATCTACAACTGGGACTTTGCTATATTTTTTCTTGATACTTTCCCTGAGAGTAGAGGAACTCTCTTCATTAACCCCCAGACCATATCGGCATACAGAGGAGCATTGGCCTATTCAGAGGCATTGATTGGATACAGACCGGTGAGAGTGTGGAGGAATTGCTGACGTCACGTCCGATCGGTAAGTCCCGCACACGCTTGCAGTTGAACCGGAGTTGGAGAGAGAGTGACGGTCGCGCTTATTAGCGTGGCTACCCTCTCGTCTACACAGAGGTGAGCCTACCCGAGAGAAGCAGAAGACTTCCGCCTTCACGGAAAGGTAAAGAAGGGCTAAGGTAAATGCGGGTGTGCGGGTGAAGTGTTTGACGAGACCGCCGTGTCAAGTGTTTGCTATATTGCTAAACTGCACTAATCTCACCTGTGTTCTGAATATGTATCCTGGAATACACCATTTTGATGCTTAAAAAGTATTTTACCCACTTGGTAGCGTTATACTAACTTTGCTATATTTTATCGATAGAACTACAAAGGCAAGCTAAATATTATAGATATGGTAACAAGTCAGGCAAACTTTTGGCTAGGATCACTAAAAACTCCCTGAGTTCTCAAGGGATTGAAGCGATACAAGTAAATAATAAGACTTACAAATACTCTAAACAGATCCTGTCTTGTTTTACCTCATATTATTCAGATTTGTACTCATATAAAGAGCCTGATATAGATCATAAAGTAGAATTTTGGGACAGTATTTTGGTGCCAAGATGTCCACAACATCGTTTACCCTTGATTGATGCCCCTATTACTGATAAAGAAATTATGGACACTATGGATTCCATAGCATTACACAAAACTCCAGGACCAGACCTACTTCCCAATAAATTTTATAAATTGTTGAAACCTAATATTACTCTCTCTCTTAAAAATGTGTTTAATTATTATTTTATAAACAAAGCACCGTGTTCGGACACCTTCTCTGCATCCTGGACTACTTTGATCTTAAAGAAAGGTAAAAATCCTCTGGAAATGGGTTCCAACAGACCAATAGCTCTATTAAATTCTGAATACAAAATTTTGACTACTATTTTTGCTAAGAGATTGCAGAGTCCTTTAAACCAAATAATTCACTCAGATCAGGTTGGTTTTCTTAAAGGCAGGAATGCTTCTGCTAAGTTCAGAGAATTATTTCTCACAATAGATTATTGTCTTTCAAAAGAAACTATGTCTACTACTTCTTTTAAAACCTATGATGACATGGCTGTAGTGTCACTGGATGCAGAGAAGGCGTTCGACTCGGTGCAATATGATCATATATTTTCCTCTTTGCAGAAATTCGGTCTACAAGGGCTCTTTTTTCATTTAGTAAATAATATTTATAACACTTCTAAAACAGCTTAATAAATTAATGGCCAGCTAACGGAGAATATAAGTCTTAAGCAAGGGACTAGACAAGGATGTCCGCTCTCACCTCTCCTATTTATTATTGTCATAGAATCCCTAGCCATAGCAATTTGTCAGAGAGTTGAGGGCATTAAAATTGGCAAAAAAGAAGTTAAAGTTGCTCTTTATGCCGACGACCTTTTAGTGTATATCTCTAACCCCTCACAGAATATTCAGTATCTTTTACGTGAGGTAGAATTGTTTAGCTCCTTCTCTGGTTATAAAGTAAACACATTAAAATCTGAAATGTTTTGGCTTAAAGGGACATTATACACTCAATTTTTCTTTGCATAAATGTTTTGCAGATGATCTATTTATATAGCCCATAAGTTTTTTTTTTAAATAAATGTATAGTTTTGCTTATTTTTAAATAACATTGTTCTGATTTTCAGACTCCTAACCAAGCCCCAAAGTTTTATGTGAATACTGTCAGCTACCTTCTCCAGCTTGCTCCTGTTTGTGTAAAGGTTCTTTTCATATGTAAAAGAAGGGGGAGGGGGGAGTGTCTTATTTGCCACTTGCAGTGGGCTTTCCAGCTGCATTTTCAACAGAGCAAAACTAACAGCTTCTAAGTAAGTTTTTAAACAGTTTTATACTGGATTTTTATATCAGTATCTGTGCATCTTATTCTTTATAGTAGTGTCTATTACATGCAGTTATATGAAAATGAGTGTATTCTGTCCCTTTAAGGAACATCACCTATCTAGACATTCCATTCAAAGTAGCCACACACTCATTTACATACCTGGGTATTAAGATTTCACAAGACTCAAGCACTTGGTACACTTTGAATATTACAGAAATACTTTCGAAGGTCAAAGAAGATCTGCTTTGTTGGCATAATTTGCTATTAAACATTTCAGGATTGCTTTGTTTAAAATGATCTCCTTCTCTAAAATTGTATATATAATTAAGAATATCCCTATAACCTGGCAGACTACTTTTTAAACAAAGCACGTACTATCCGAAGCAACATCCCAACACCAACCTGCAATATTTCATCAACAGGCCCAGTTACTCCCTCTGCCACCCTCTGCATCTTCCATCCAGCCACTGAGAATTAAGTTTCTTCCTTACTACCCTCACGCCTCGCTATCTACCCACTCGACCCTATCCCTTCCCATCTAATACCCTCCCTATCTCCCACCCTCACTCCTGCTCTTACCCACATTTAAAACCTATCTCTCTCTACCGGCACATTCCCATCTTCTTTCAAACACGCAAAAGTCACTCCCATACTCAAAAAACCCTCCCTCGACCCTAATTCTCCTGAAAGCTACTGCCCCATATCACTGCTTCCACAAACATCAAAACTCCTTGAAAAACTAGTTTACAATCGCCTAACCCACTTCCTGTCCGCCAACTTCTTGCTTGAACCCTGCAATCCGGATTCCGCCCCAAACACTCAACTGAGACTGCCCTTACTAAGGTTACTAACGATCTTCTCTCTGCTAAAAATATTGGCCACTACTCTATACTCATCTTACTTGACTTTCAGCTGCCTTCAACACAGTTGAGCACCCCCTCCTCCTACAGACCCTTAGCTCTTTTGGCCTCTGTGACATTGCTCTTTCCTGGATTCACTCTTATATTTCTCACAGGTCTTTTTCTGTGTCATTTGCCAGCGACTCCTCCTCTCCAATGCCTCTGTCTGTTGGAGTAGCTCAAGAATCTGTTCTGGCTCCTCTACTCTTCTCCATTTATACTTCTTCGCTGGGTAAACTTATCAACAGATATGGCCTCAAATATCACCTCTATGTTGATGACACCCAGATCTACCTCTCCACCCCTGCTCTCTCTCCCTCTGTCCTTTCTCATGTCAGCGACTGCTTAGCTGGTATTTCTTCCTGGATGGCCTCTCACCACCTAAAGATTAACATGTCCAAGACTGAGCTCCTTCTTATCCACTACTCAAGCTCTACGCCGACTTCTGCCCGACCTGGAACTCTTTGGTGAGGATTTGTCTAGGTTGGCTTGGGGCGTTGGACTAATTTTCTCAGCTTGACCTTGAAGAAAATATTCTATACCCATATTCACCCATAGCCCTCCTCCACTGTAATCTTAAAACCATTCCCAGATCAGTAAAAAAATTACCCTTGGTATATAATTTATTGCTTGCTTGGCAGAAGGTAGTTGCAAAGTTCGGTCTTCATCACGCAATTTCCAATTACCAAATCACCATGGGGAATCCTGAATTTACTCCAGGAGTCCAAACTAAGATATTTGAAAAATGGGCTGGTTTGGGACTTCTTAAGGTGGCACAATTTGTGGATTTTAACTTATATGCAGTTAAATCCTTTTCTGCTATGAAAGAACAGTATCTTTGAGATAATAAGGACTTCTTTGCTTATCTTCAGATCAAACAATATATATACAATCTTACCCCTTTATATGGTTGGAATTGGAACTGGGCAAAATTAGATTACTGGATTAAATTAGTTCAACATGGTCTTTGTTCTATCTCTCCCTGGTATAGACTGTTACTGGGAACTAGAGGAAAAGATAATTTAAACTTAGGCCTAGATTTGGAGTTTGGCGGTAAAAGGGCTGTTAACGCTCCGCGGGCTTTTTTCTGGCCGCACCATAAATTTAACTCTGGTACCGAGAGTTCAAACAAATGCTGCGTTAGGCTCCAAAAAAGGAGCGTAGAGCATTTTTTCCGCAAATGCAACTCTCGATACCAGAGTTGCTTACGGACGCGGCCAGCCTCAAAAACGTGCTCGTGCACGATTCTCCCATAGGAAACAATGGGGCTGTTTGAGCTGAAAAAAAACCTAACACCTGCAAAAAAGCAGCGTTCAGCTCCTAACGCAGCCCCATTGTTTCCTATGGGGAAACACTTCCTACGTCTGCACCTAACACTCTAACATGTACCCCGAGTCTAAACACCCCTAACCTTACACTTATTAACCCCTATTCTGCCGCCCCCGCTATCGCTGACCCCTGCATATTTTTTTTAACCCCTAATCTGCCGCTCCGTAAACCGCCGCAACCTACGTTATCCCTATGTACCCCTAATCTGCTGCCCTAACATCGCCGACCCCTATATTATATTTATTAACCCCTAATCTGCCCCCCTCAACGTCGCCGACACCTGCCTACACTTATTAACCCCTAATCTGCCGAGCGGACCGCACCGCTACTATAATACAGTTATTAACCCCTAACCCGCCTCACTAACCCTATCATAAATAGTATTAACCCCTAATCTGCCCTCCCTAACATCGCCGACACCTACCTTCAATTATTAACCCCTAATCTGCCGAGCGGACCTCACCGCTATTCTAATAAATGTATTAACCCCTAAAGCTAAGTCTAACCCTAACACTAACACCCCCCTAACTTAAATATAATTTACATCTAACGAAATAAATTAACTCTTATTAAATAACTTATTCCTATTTAAAGCTAAATACTTACCTGTAAAATAAATCCTAATATAGCTACAATATAAATCATAATTATATTATAGCTATTTTAGGATTAATATTTATTTTACAGGCAACTTTGTAATTATTTTAACCAGGTACAATAGCTATTAAATAGTTAAGAACTATTTAATAGTTACCTAGTTAAAATAATACAAATTTACCTGTAAAATAAATCCTAACCTAAGATATAATTAAACCTAACACTACCCTATCAATAAAATAATTAAATAAACTACCTACAATTACCTACAATTAACCTAACACTACACTATCAATAAATTAATTAAACACAATTCCTACAAATAAATACAATTAAATAAACTAGCTAAAGTACAAAAAATAAAAAAGAACTAAGTTACAAAAAATAAAAAAATATTTACAAACATAAGAAAAATATTACAACAATTTTAAACTAATTACACCTACTCTAAGCCCCCTAATAAAATAACAAACACCCCCAAAATAAAAAATTCCCTACCCTATTCTAAATTAAAAAAGTTACAAGCTCTTTTACCTTACCAGCCCTGAACAGGGCCCTTTGTGGGGCATGCCCCAAGAATTTCAGCTCTTTTGCCTATAAAAGAATAAATACAATACCCCCCCCCCAACATTACAACCCACCACCCACATACCCCTAATCTAACCCAAACCCCCCTTAAATAAACCTAACACTAAGCCCCTGAAGATCTTCCTACCTTGTCTTCACCATCCAGGTTCACCGATCCGTCCTGAAGAGCTCCTCCGATGTCCTGATCCAAGCCCAAGCGGGGGGCTGAAGAGGTCCATGATCCGGTCAAAGTCTTCATCCAAGCGGGGCAGAAGAGGATCTTCCATCCGATTGAAGTCATCATCCAGGCGGCATCTTCTATGGTCTTCCATCCGGAGCGAAGCGGCAGGATCCTGAAGACCTCCAGCGCGGAACATCCATCCGGACCGACGACTGAACGACGAATGACTGTTCCTTTAAGGGACGTCATCCAAGATGGCGTCCCTCGAATTCCGATTGGCTGATAGGATTCTATCAGCCAATCGGAATTAAGGTAGGAATTTTCTGATTGGCTGATGGAATCAGCCAATCAGAATCTAGTTCAATCCGATTGGCTGATCCAATCAGCCAATCAGATTGAGCTCGCATTCTATTGGCTGATCGGAACAGCCAATAGAATGCGAGCTCAATCTGATTGGCTGATTGGATCAGCCAATCGGATTGAACTTGATTCTAATTGGCTGATTCCATCAGCCAATCAGAAAATTCATACCTTAATTCCGATTGGCTGATAGAATCCTATCAGCCAATCGGAATTCGAGGGACGCCATCTTGGATGACGTCCCTTAAAGGAACAGTCATTCGTCGTTCAGTCGTCGGTCCGGATGGATGTTCCGCGCTGGAGGTCTTCAGGATCCTGCCGCTTCGCTCCGGATGGAAGACCATAGAAGATGCCGCCTGGATGATGACTTCAATCGGATGGAAGATCCTCTTCTGCCCCGCTTGGATGAAGACTTTGACCGGATCATGGACCTCTTCAGCCCCCCGCTTGGGCTTGGATCAGGACATCGGAGGAGCTCTTCAGGACGGATCGGTGAACCTGGATGGTGAAGACAAGGTAGGAAGATCTTCAGGGGCTTAGTGTTAGGTTTATTTAAGGGGGGTTTGGGTTAGATTAGGGGTATGTGGGTGGTGGGTTGTAATGTTGGGGGGGGGTATTGTATTTATTCTTTTATAGGCAAAAGAGCTGAAATTCTTGGGGCATGCCCCGCAAAGGGCCCTGTTCAGGGCTGGTAAGGTAAAAGAGCTTGTAACTTTTTTAATTTAGAATAGGGTAGAGAATTTTTTATTTTGGGGGTCTTTGTTGTTTTATTAGGGGGCTTAGAGTAGGTGTAATTAGTTTAAAATTGTTGTAATATTTTTCTTATGTTTGTAAATATTTTTTTATTTTTTGTAACTTAGTTCTTTTTTATTTTTTGTACTTTAGCTAGTTTATTTAATTGTATTTATTTGTAGGAATTGTGTTTAATTAATTTATTGATAGTGTAGTGTTAGGTTAATTGTAGGTAGTTTATTTAATTATTTTATTGATAGGGTAGTGTTAGGTTTAATTATATCTTAGGTTAGGATTTATTTTACAGGTAAATTTGTTATTATTTTAACTAGGTAACTATTAAATAGTTCTTAACTATTTAATAGCTATTGTACCTGGTTAAAATAATTACAAAGTTGCCTGTAAAATAAATATTAATCCTAAAATAGCTATAATATAATTATAATTTATATTGTAGCTATATTAGGATTTATTTTACAGGTAAGTATTTAGCTTTAAATAGGAATCATTTATTTAATAAGAGTTAATTTATTTCGTTAGATGTAAATTATATTTAAGTTAGGGGGGTGTTAGTGTTAGGGTTAGACTTAGCTTTAGGGGTTAATACATTTATTAGAATAGCGGTGAGCTCCGGTCGTCAGATTAGGGGTTAATAATTGAAGTTAGGTGTCGGCGATGTTAGGGAGGGCAGATTAGGGGGTTAATACTATTTATTATAGGGTTAGTGAGGCGGGTTAGGGGTTAATAACTTTATTATAGTAGCGCTCAGGTCCGCTCGGCAGATTAGGGGTTAATAAGTGTAGGCAGGTGTCGGCGACGTTGAGGGGGGCAGATTAGGGGGTTAATAAATATAATATAGGGGTCGGCGGTGTTAGGGGCAGCAGATTAGGGGTACATAGGGATAACGTAGGTGGCGGCGCTTTGCGATCGGAAGATTAGGGGTTAATTATTTTAAGTAGCTGGCGGCGACGTTGTGGGGGGCAGGTTAGGGGTTAATAAATGTAATATAGGGGTCAGCGGGGTTAGGGGCAGCAGATTAGGGGTACATAAGTATAACGTAGGTGGCGGTCGGCAGATTAGGGGTTAAAAATTTTAATCGAGTGGCGGCGATGTGGGGGGACCTCGGTTTAGGGGTACATAGGTAGTTTATGGGTGTTAGTGTACTTTAGGGTACAGTAGTTAAGAGCTTTATGAACCGGCGTTAGCCAGAAAGCTCTTAACTCCTGCTATTTTCAGGCGGCTGGAGTTTTGTCGTTAGAGCTCTAACGCTCACTTCAGCCACGACTCTAAATACCGGCGTTAGAAAGATCCCATTGAAAAGATAGGATACGCAAATGGCGTAGGGGGATCTGCGGTATGGAAAAGTTGCGGCTGAAAAGTGAGCGTTAGACCCTTTAATCACTGACTCCAAATACCAGCGGGCGGCCAAAACCAGCGTTAGGAGCCTCTAACGCTGGTTTTGACGGCTACCGCCGAACTTCAAATCTAGGCCTTAATCTTTAATAAATGGTAACCCTTATTAACATCTTATATCCATACTCTTGATATAAAATATTCTATTAATAGGGTACGTGAAACCACACTATCAGCTTCTTGGAGAGAATCTCATCTTAAACTATTATATATGACATCTTAACTCTTGCATTTTGTGAATAAGAAGCCTAATCTTTCATTTATGGAAAGATAAGACAATACATAAATTTACAGAAATTATGAGTTTTATCAAAAAAAATGCATAATTGAACAGAGAGATACAGATACCAATGTAGATTCACAAGTACTTTCCTTTTTCGGGAAGAACAGGATATTATGATTTTTCTATTCAGGAATTCAGACATAATTTTATTGGGAATTTGGTAGGCTCATGGATGGTACCTTGAGGAGTAGAGAGAGGGGAGGATCAAACAATATTGGATAAATATTCCTTTTTTCTTTTTCTTTCTTTTTTTTTTTTGTTTGTTTTGTCTTGTTCTTATCTTATGTTACTATCACATTTTGTTGGCCAGTCTTATAGTCATTTGTATACGCTAAATAATAACAAGATAACTCTTACTAATAGAAAATGTTTTTCTTGCATTGTTTTGTATTTTTTTTTTATTTTTTTTTATTATTTAAAATATAAAACCCCCTACAATGTGTACACTGAAAGGAAATGATACTGATTTCAGGCTAAATGAAAATGAACATGGTGTATATTCCTATACTTTTTTCTTTGCTATGCGCCCTGCGAGGCATCTAATTGATGTACTTATCCCTTTACTTTTTTTTTCTTTTTTGTATGCTGTACACATTGTCGGTACTAAATAAAGATTTAAAAAAACAAAAACAAAACATATACATATTAAAGTGAAGTATCCTAGTACTATGATAAATTAAAACACATATGTGCACTTATAGCCAATTAGATACAGATATGTAGCCCAGTTAGCCTTGCAAAGCCAGCAGGGTGTTTTTTATATTCTCTGAATTAGAAATTGCTACATTTTCAGAACTAATTTACAAGTAAAGGGGGCAAAATAAATCCTGAAAATATAATGCAAAGTTGTTTCTTTATGCATAACTAAACATTTTATATAACAATCTCAAAGTGATTACCGTCCATTTTAAATAGTCATTTGGATCAAATAATTCCAATAGCATATAGCTATAATAGCATAATTCTCTCCCACTTAACTAATATAGATAATATAATGTAAAAATAACAAGACACAAAACATTGAACAGATTGAAAATCAATACGCAAACACAAGACTTACATAGCTATAAGAGAGGACTTGTGAAACAGGCACAATCTTTACTAATAATAGGTGTTAACATTCCCTCTGCTTCCTATAAAACAAAGCATGTCTTGTGCTTAGTATTTCTACCTAGCAGAGTGTTTTTAAGCTCTAGTTATAAAGCCTGTCATTAACTCACATATGCTTCAGCACACAAATCATTTCATTCTGGCCTGTTAAGGGTACTTTTTGGCTGACGTTGAGAATCCCTGCTTTAGAGAACGATGACATAGAGAAGGCAAAGGGTTTTATTAACACAATCATATGAAGGTTAATATAACGGAGCTGCTATAACAGAGTTTAACAACCTGACAAACCCCACACTGCACTGCTATAATTTAGTCTTAGTGAGCTATATGCTAAATAAACAATAGCATTTCCTGATGGGTGATCATTTGACACACTATATGCTAAATAAACAATAGCGTCTCCTGATGGCTGATCATTAGGACAAGCCCCCAGGGACATTGTGACCATAGCTGCTGTAACAATAGTGACTACTTAACATAGCTGCCAGTGTTACTGAGCAATAACCCATAATGTGACTCCCCCACCCACACACACTGAAATTAACCATAACTTCTACTCTCCTTAACTCACAAATCACAATTGATACAAATTAATATCCTGACCCCCAAAAAGCTAGTATCCCTTGTCACAAACTTGTCTCTGTGTAATGTAACCTATTAACCTGTCTATCTGCTGTTAACCCTGTAAGTGAGCTAGATGAAAGCTGAACTTCTTTTAAATTAGTGTTTACATGCCACAGTGGCTATCAGGTGATCTGTCCGTCCAAATGTGAATTGATTGTGATAACCATGACAAACCCCTTATAGCATTTGTCCTATTTTGGGGAGTCTGACACTAAGAAAATCCCTTGTTCGTCACCTTACGAAATATTTCCTAAGGCTACTATTTTTCATATTCTTATAGTTGTCATTAACCAATCAGACGAATGTCAGGCTCAGTTTTGACAGCCAATCCATCTGTAATCCTGACTGATGAACCTGAGGAACAAACATTACAACACACAAAATTACATATAGGGGTAGATTTAACAATTGTCGGATGGACATGATCCACTCTACATTGTTAAATGCCGACAGCATACACTGTCGACATTTAATATTGTACAAGCATTTCTGGTGATGCCGCCCCCTGCACATTCATGGCCAATCGCCCGCTAGCAGGGGGTGTCCATCATCCCGATCGTATGTGATCGGGATGATTGCTGTCCGCCACCTCAGAGATGGCGGATGAGTTAAGGAGCAGAGGTCTTACGAACGTTGCTTCTTAACTTTTGTTTTGGGCGAGCCTGAAGGCTTGTGCGGAAACAGTAATAAATCTAGCCCATAGTCACATAACAGTGATACTACAGTAAAGCACTTCATACCATTCATCATTATAAACACAAATTCCAATACAAAGTAACTTTTCTTACTACAATATATTGTCAATTTACTGCATTAGTATAATTAAAATTCCATGTGTTACTACTTGAGCACCAGCAATATCATCATATATAGGGAATGATCTATTCTGCATTTTTACTGTACATTACAGTCTTTCCTGGCTGACAAATAAAATGTGTGCTAAAACATCAAGTTTTACATTCTTTCTGAAAATTCCTATTGCCTGCACCATTTCACAGACAGCCACAGAGACTGTACAATTATATGTGAAATGAAATCTGCCCTATGACAGATAAGATGTGCCATATTAACCAGAAACAATAAAGCTAGCAATAAAGTGTGTGAAATGCACATGCAGTAGTTAAGCCATTTGTAATATTTCCCCTGGCAACAATATTTTAATAGTTTACATTATGTCTGTTTATCTATTTCCAGCCATCTTTGCTCTGCTGAGAGAGGATAATTTATTGGTCGAGTTAATGGTTTCAGAGCTGCATACCAGTGAGTGGTAAATGTGGAAGATATTGTATGCAGGATAATGATTTTAGCACGCGCCTGTGTTGTGCTGCAGTTTTAAATAATATATATTTGCAATAAAAGTAAGGATCAAATTGAGTCCAATAATAATAAGTAATGGTCAGAAATATCACCATCTGCTTTCAGTGTTATAGGGGAAATACAGTGCTAGAAGTAATTAGCCTGTGTAATTAGCAGTTAAGGCCAAATGTTTAATAGCTATACACATTAGTTAGGGTTATAAGTGAGCTGAAGATAGCGGTGTGCACGGCTCCAACCAAGGCAAAGCATCGTTTTCTAGTGGATGAAATCCAGAAGGCAGATTAGGAACCACATTAAAATGCAGTCACCACAGTTAGAATTATCACCCCTTGTCTCTTGCCCTTGTGTCCTTAAAGGGCCACTAAACCCAAAATCTTTCTTTCATGATTCAGATAGAACATACAAATTTAAACAACATTACAATTTACTTCTATTATTTATTTTGCTTCATTTTTTAGATATCCTTATTTGAAGAAAAAGCAATGCACATGGGTGAGCCAATCACGTGAGGCTTCTATGTGCAGCAACCAATCAGCAGCTACTGAGCATATCTAGATATGCTTTTCAGCAAAGAATATCAAGAGAATAAAACAAATTAGATAATAGAAGTAGATTAGAAATATGATTAAAATTGCATTCTCTTTCTAAATCATGAAAGAAAAAATGTGGGTGTCATGTCCCTTTAATGCAGTGGAAATCATAATGAAAAATTCTACTAATGCTAGTTTTTTTTTTCAGCAACCTAATCATACTCATGTTGCTATTATTTAGTGATAGATCACTATAAGCAGCTCCCTATATCATAGCAGCTATAAGTTGCTATAACCAGCTGGCAGGGGGTTTATGAACCCAAACAACATTTTGAAAACAAATGAGAGGCTGGTGGTCATTCAATACAACAATTTAATTTCCTTTTAATTCGGAATTTAAATATTGGTATCCAAAATTCTGGGTTCAAATTGGATCACGTAGATCATTGATTTAAATTTTCTTCTTCAGACTACCCATAGTGAAGAAGTTAGGGCACAGACAACAAACACAAGCAGCTGCAACTAGAGGAAAATGTTATTGTAAGATGACAATCTGACTCCCACATCAGGAGAAATATGCCTTGCATTTGCCTTACATGAGAAGGAACGTTTACCCTGAATAGATAAAGTAAGCACAGGTGTGGGCAAGTATTCAAATGCCATCATCTCAGCTTCTTTAAAGGGACATGAAACCCAATTTTCTTAATTCATGATTCATACAGTTTTTGGGTTGTTTTTTTCCAGTTTTTTTATTAATTTTAACATAAATCAGTTTTAACACAAACAATGTATATCAATGAAATAGCAAAAAAAGAACACATCAAAATATACATTATGATACGTACATAGTTTACAAAAAAAAAGAAGAAAAAGAAAACATCATTACAGCATTACAATCAAGCAGGGGGGGGGGGGGTAGAAGAGAAAAAAAAATGTATGTATATATTGCCAAATCCCCAGTAGAACTATTTCAATATTTCTAAAAGGGTAGATAAGATGTTCTACAGTATTTCATTTATATAAAAATAACTTTTCCCCATTTAGCTCCTCTCTCTGGTGTATAGTATGTCCTATGTAATAATTTCACATGGGATTCTATCCATGTTGAGGACAATGTGATCTGAGAGACCAAGTCAAGAGACCTTCAATATAAATCAAATTTTTAGCTCAATTTTTGAGAGATAAGTATTTGATACCCTGTAGACATAGATAAGATTCAATTTGTTGCCAATGTGAGCCAATCTTCAACCTCACCCCATTGCCATCCCCACCCGTAGTCCTAAACTAACTTAGAAATATAATGTCTAACCTGTAAGTATGCAAATAAATCTTCAAATGTTTTAACTGCCTGCATCTCTATTTCTAATAATTGAAAAATCCTACTTAGCCCCAACTCACTCCATCTCTGAAATATTGGAGACTGTGTACCTTTTTGGAATTCTGAGTTCCTGAGAATAGTGCATGTTATCAGGCCAAAATCACCAGGGTATGTAATCTTTTGATCAGGGTCATTTGGGTAGTTTCTGTTGTCATTATGATTTAAAAAGAGTAAACACAGTTGATTGATAATAAATGGCTTCAGCCAAACACTAACCATCAGTGAAAGAAAAGTTTTTGTGTTATCATTCTTATTCTCTGAAAAATGGCCAAGAAATCAAAAAATTCTGCCAGGGTATGTAAACTTATGAGCACACCTGTATATAGTAGGACATTGTCTGCATACAAAGTGATCTTTAACTCTTTATGTCTGATTTTAATACCTTCCTGATATTGGCAAATCATAATAGCTAGGGGTTCAATTGAGAGATTAAAGAAAAGGGGAGATAAGGGGCATCCTTGACGCGTACCTCTGTTAAGGGTTATAAATGGTGAGAAGCTATTATTCACTACTAATTGTGTGATAGAGTTACGATATAAGTTCTGAATAACTCTGACAAAGTTTTCCTTAAATCCAAATTTGAATAGAGAGAATATGAAATGATCATACTGTACAGAGTAGAAAGCTTTTTCTGCATCGATCAAGATAATTGCTAGATCCGGATAGGATATTCCCACCTGCTCAGGAAGTTCTTTCAAAAAATTTAAATAATTAATAGTCAGAAAAGTTTCTCTGATCTTAGCAGCAGAGTTTCTTTGACACATTAATCCTGCCTGATCTTTATGTATAATATTTGGTAATATAGTTTGAAGGCGATCAGCCAAAATATATGTGAGTAGCTTGTAATCAGAATTGAGGAGTGCTATAGGCCCATCCTTCCCTTGTTTTAAAATGAATGTAGTCATGGATGCAGAGAAGTTAGAAGGAATAGTTTTGTTCTCAGTATTAAAATAATTGAAGAGATTTTCTAAATGGGGGGTAATGTTTTGATTTAGGATTTTATAAAATTTGTTAGGGAGTTAGTCTGGCACGGGCGCCTTATCCATTGATAGATTCTTAATAGCTTTTTTGATTTCTATTTTAGTGATAGGGGCATTCATTTTTACAACTGACTCAGGAGGTATAGTGGGATTTTGAATCTTTCCCCAAAATACATCTCTATTTTGCGTATTAGATTCCTGTGAGGTGTATAATCTAGTATAGTATTTGGTAAAAATTTGCATCACCTCTTCTGGGGTTTTGGCCGCTGTCTCATCGCTTTCAATTCTATTGATTGCTTATGGCTTCCTAGTAGTCTTAACAAGGGTTGCTAACAGTTTTCCATATTTATTTCCATATTTATGGAACCTAGCTTGTGATCTTATTTCGGATTGTTTTGTTTTATGTATTAGGTAAGTATCCCTTTCTTTTTTAGCTTGGGTGTAAGTATTCCAGTTTTCTGTGGTTCTCTCTATCAAATACCGATTGTATGACTTGGTTAAAAAAATTTAGCACCTCTTGTTCCCTCTTCCTGTATTTTTTTCTTAATACTGTGGTATATGCTATAATCTCCCCCCTAAGGACCACCTTATCTGTCTCCCAAAATATTACTGGTTTAGTTATATACTCATGGTTATACTGTAGAAATTCCTCAAACTTTCTCTTCAGAAACTCTTTAAATTTTATATCAGTACAAAGATACTTTGGAAAGAAAAAACGCTTAGAGAGAAATTGGAGTGTGATCCGAAAGAAAGATAGGATGTATAGCAGCTTTGATTTGTAGTTTAGCTGTCTTATCATCTATTAAGAATACATCAATCCTAAAAAAATGTTTAATGTATCTTTGACAAGCACATGAATTCTCTGATATCCGGGTTCTGTAACCTCCAGATGTCCCTAACTGCCAAGTTCGAACAAATTTTCCTAAACATTTTGGTCTCTAAGTTATCTCTTTTGGTTTTGGTTGAAGATAGCTTTTTCCTATGTCTGTCTAAGGGGTATTGAGGGGCCATATTAAAATCGCCTCCGGCAATGAAATATCCCTCTGAGCATTGTAATATTTTCCCCTGAACTAAGTCCCAAAAACCACCACTTATGATATTAGGGGCATAGATGTTACACAGTGTATAAATACAATTAGTTATCTTTAATTTTAAGAGAAGATATCTGCCCTTTTGATCTGTATAGGCCGGTAGAGTTTTATAATCCACATTTTTCCCTATTAAAATGACTCCTTTCCTCTTGATAGCTGGCGAGGCGAAAACTCTCCAACCCAGGAAATTCTTAGTTTTGCTGCTTCAATTAAGTCTAAAAGTGTTTCCTGCAAAAGGGCTATATCACATTTTAATTTTTTCAAATGCGCTAGGACTGTCTTCCATTTAATTGGGGAGGTGAATCCCTCTATATTCCATGACAATATGTTTAGAGAGTCCATCTCCTATCCTCAATAAAAATAAAATAAAATAAAAAAACCTTCAACCCACCCCCCCAAATCCCTCCCCCTACTATGATATCACACATATAACTTATTTTTCATTGTTTTATATATACAATAAAAATACCAATAATAAAAACACCAAGCGGGGGGGGACAACCGGGCAGGTCGCACAGAGCTTCAGCTCCTCAAGCTTTCTCCATTGTTATCCTATTTAACATTACATTTTTTGCAATAACCTGCTTAAAATAGTGGAGAGGCCTGGCTGAAGAGGTCCGCATTCAAGATATAGGGTTTTGGATAGTAACTGGGCCTCACTGCCCTCAGTACCGGACTTTTCATTTTGAGGCCTTCCCCTATAATAGAAGCCTCAGCCTGTCCCCATAACTAGCTGTGCCTTGAGTGCGCAGTTCTAAATTTGAAGAGCACTTCAGTTCCTGAGCCACCTACACCGGTCAATTTACTCTGGAGTCTTTTCCTACTAAGCACTGCACCTGCTATATAGTGTGCTAAATTCATGCATCGGCCTGAGCCTTGATATCATATATTTGTACCGACCTCTACATGCAAACGACAACACTAAACATGGAGGATACCTACCTGATCCTACAACTGCAATTGCTGTTACAGGAACATGCACAGAGGCTGGAGGAAAGATTTGCTGCAACCTTTCCTTCTGCTCAGCAGGATCAGCAGAAGGTGGACGCCTTGGTTCCTGGTATAAAAAGCGATTCGACTGGCAAATATGACCCCCCAACAACATGGAAGGAAGCTATCTGGGAAGCTAACTAAAAAAACATCCAGTCCATGGAAGCAGTTACTTCTCCTGGACAGCCGGATACCAGCCACCCGACTAGCACAATGGGTAAAGGAGCTGAGTATTGCTTTATCGAGATCCAGCACTGCCCTATCCTAAATCCTGAAGCTGGAATGGCAGAACCGGGTGATTTGTTATGGCAGCTGCGCAACCGAGAGAAAGAATAGTCAGGCCAATGAAACAGTAGTTGAGAGGTCCGGACTTACCTTTGAGAGACAGCAGCTGCCAATGTCTGTTTCTTGCTTGATGGGAAATTTGTTGCCTGCTACCATGTATCTGAATCCTGCAGTGAGCATTTCCCGGCCGGGAGATGAATCCTCATATCATGGACGGTCGACTGAGCTTGAAGAGAAAGTGCTGAGAATACAGCTAGACCAGTTGGCATTGTGCTCAGTAATGCTGTTAGGTGTTGCCTTCCTTTTTAATCGCGGATACCAGATTTATTCATGTGGCATTATAAAGATCATAAGACTGGCGTTGGCTAAACCGGGTGATTGTGTTACAGCTTAAATATGGGGTATATGGTTACTCACTTCTCTATATCACTGGATTTGATTATTTCTGTTTCAATGCTCTGTTCAAGCCACAACAGACCTATTTCCTTGATTCACTAAGTCTAACTAAGCTGGGTTATGCATAGCTTCATAAGTTACCAGGCAGATGTAATAGCTTAATGGAGATTGTACATACTGTATATACTCCTATCTGCCTTATTATTGTCTTCTGTTTGTTGGGGGTAACATTGTCTCTTGATGTCCAGATATTGCTAAACATTACCTATATGACCCAACACATCATCAACTAGTAGACATATAAACCCCTTTGCCCTTACAAGTAAATAATAAATAGGAAGCTTTTCTGCTGATGATCCCCTTAACGAGGTCTTGGGGCCCCCTGATTTATGTATCCCCCCAGCTGCTCCCCTATGAGAACCCCAGAGGGTTTAAGTCAATACACTTGCCATGTTCTACCTCACAGTCCTTATAATGGTTCACAGTAGCAATATGTACACGCTGAACACTTTGAGTTAACAACCAAGGTAAAATATACTGTATATGCCTCTCCATAGTCTGGTTAACACACGTGCATATAAATGTTTGTGTCTCCCTATTTAACTAAATGTATGTATATATCCATACAACTACTACCAGGGGTCTGTTTAATATTTGATAAGTATTTGCTCAAGGCATAGTGTCCCTCCTTGCAAGCAGTTCATAGCCTATAGCATTGGTATCATCTCCACATAGAGCTATTTAACACTACACCATAGAGGTCTCACCTACGCCTACAAGACACATATTAGTGGGTCTGCACTTGCTAGGAGATGCATAGTTATGTACTCAAATGTTGTCTGCTCCATTTAGTGCTATTAACAAATATTCCTCTTATATAATATACTTGAGTTTATAGACCTAAAAGTGAACTATCACGCTAGGCAGACCGTGACCAAAAGCATATAATTTGCAGGACTGAGCTGTGCTGTGGTCTATGAGTGGCCTTCCCTATTCCCTTATAGTCAGGTACATGGTATCAGCCTTCACCTATACCTGCAAATATATGCTCTCACATATATTAAGATAGATCCACCTATGTCCCTGATTGGTCTCTACATATTGGCCACCCTGCCATGATACCATTTATTTATCAAGGTTGTGCTCCCTAATACAATTATTCTGCACATAAGTGGTTAATGTATCTAATATTTACTGTTACTATCTAAATAAATCATCCGCTAGGGTCCAAGAGGGACAAATTCTATTGTTTCCCCCAAAGCTTCCCCTTCACTGTACAGTTTCTATAGCTGTTGGTCCAAGAGAGGCCATTGTTTATTATTTGGGGTATTTGTATTTGATTCTTAGTTAAAAATGTTTAAGGGGATACTTACTCTCACATATAAGAAAAACTGAGTTTATCGATTCTCAATATTGCCATGTATGCAGCATTATAGTACGATAACATTATTCCAATGTATTTCTCAACACCAACTTATTTATGTGTAACAACAATCTTGTTAATTGCTATTTCCCATTGTACTTTGGCTTTATTTACAACAATCCTGTACTGTTCTTGATTTTCAACCTCAATAAAAAAAAAAGCAATACAAAAATTTAGTAGGCGAGCATCACATTTAATATTATTGAATTATTATTTTGTTTTATTTATATTTCTTGCATCTTTAAATAAAATCAAATTTTAGTAACGTTAAAAAAAAAAAAAAAAACACCAAGAGGGAAACCCCCCTCTTTACCCAGTTTTGAGGAAGTACCATACCTAAGAACAAGCAAAAAAGAAAAAAGGGAAACAATTCTTATCTCTATATTTTTATTCTACTTTGTTCTCCACCAAAAATTTCTCAGCCTCCTTTGGGTTATCAAACAAATAGTTTTGACCATTCAGTGTAATTCTACGTCTAGCCGGGTAGGTTACAGTAGCCTGTATTCCTTGATTGATAAGTCTAGTACATATGTGGGAGATTTCTTTTCTTTTTAAAGATGTCTCAGCTGAAAAATCCTAGAAAATAAATATTTTAACCCCCCCTAATAGGATGGGTTGGATTTTCGGATAATGTTGCATTAAAATGGTTTTATCATGGAAGTTAAGAATTTTGGCAATAACCGGTCTAGGTCTGTAATCTTTGTTTTTATCAGTTGTATGTGCCCCCATTCTATGTGCCCGTTCTACTATAATTGGGCAATATGTAGGGCGAATACCCAGAAGTTTAACCAGTGTATTAGATATAAATTCTATCAGGTTTTCATATGTTTTATTCTCCGGTAAACCAATTATCCTGATATTATTTCTTCTGGATCGGTTTTCCAGATCTTCTATTTTAAATTGTAATTTTGAAAGAATGGAGATATTGCTTTCAAGTTTAGATTTAAGTGCCTCATTGTTATCCTCTAGATCTGATATCCTTTGTTCAGCTTCTTGAAGTCTTTTTGAAAATTGCCTCACTTCGTTAGTTAGCGTGGATATATCTTGTTTAATTTCAGATTTAAGGATATTGAATTTAGGTGATAATGTACTTGCAATATTATTAACCAGAGTTTGCATATCAATTTTTTCATTACAACATATAGTATTATTATTTGTAGAAAGTATCTCTGCTGTCGTATCTACAGCATTTTTGTTTTTCCTCTCTCTAGGTTTACCAGCCATAGCTGGAGAAGTGCTTTTCGAGTAAGTTGGTGACTTAATAAATGTATCCATATATTGGAAAGCAGAAAGCAAAAAAGAAAAAAAAGAGGAGAAAGAGTGAAAAAGGAGGGGGGTAAGGTGAATTAGTGAGGTATACAGAAGAAAAAAAAGTGTGTGTTTTTTTTGTTTTTTTTGTTTTTTCCCCCCTTTTGTTCTCCTCTTCCTTAAAGGGACACTGTACCCAAAAAAATTATTTCGTGATTCAGATTGAGCATGAAATTTTAAGCAACTTTCTAATTTACTCCTATTATCAAATTTTCTTCATTCTCTTTGTATCTTTATTTGAAATGCAAGAATGTAAGTTTAGATGCCGGCCCATTTTTCGTGAACAACATGGGTTGTCCTTGCTGATTGGTGGATAAATTCATCCACCAATAAAAAAGTGCTGTCCAGAGTACTGAAACCAAAAAAAAGCTTAGATGCCTTCTTTTTCAAATAATGATAGCAAGAGAACGAAGAAAAATTGATAACAGGAGTAACTTAGAAAGTTGCTTAAAATTGCATGCTCTTTCTGAATTACAAAAGAAAATATTTGGGTACAGTGTCCCTTTAAAGGGACATAACACCCATATGCTAAATTACTTGAAACTGATGCAGTATAACTGTAAAAAGCTAACAGGAAAATATCACCTGAGCATCTCTATGTAAAAAAGGAAGATATTTTACCTCACAATCTCCTCAGCTCAACAGAATAAGTTCTGTGTAAAAAGTTATACTCAGCTGCTGCCCAGCTGCAGGTAAAAAAAAAGAAAAGAAGAAATGAACAGCAGCCAATCACCATCAACAGTGCTGAGGTCATCAACTCTTTTACTGTGATCTCATGAGATTTCATTTAACTCTCTTGAGATTTCATTGTAAACATCCTTACACTGAATAGGAAAATAAGATGAGTGTGCACGAAAGCTCGCTCCTTCCGCTGTCCCAGGACAGACATACTGATTTGTTGCTTAGAAGTCCTTTACAATGGAATGTGGCTACTGAGAAACTTTGGAGGTAAAATATCTTTCTTTTTTACATAGAGATGTTCAGGTGATATTTTCTATTCAGCTTTTTAGAGCTATACCGCATCACTTTCAAGTGTTTAAAAATTTGGGTATTATGGCCCTTTAATAAAAAAAGTGAAGGAGAGAAAAAAATCTGACCTAATTGTGCCTAGGACCAGCTATGCTAGTAAGAGGAGAGGGATCGGGGAGAGAAGGGTAAGAAGAGTAAATTTAATTACAGAATATTACAGTAAAAGATAACCCTTAATAGACAAATTTTCAGTCTACAATCCTGGCTGAAAATGTATTAACAAACCAAGGGATATCAATATCTATATATTAAATCATTTATGGCTCTGGTAGGGGGTCCTGGTTAGAGATATAAGCTCTTATATTGGACAAATTCACCCATATGCCTTGTTGTAATCATTAACCATATAAAAGAACTATCGCCTAGATTACAAGTTTTGCGTTAGAAGCTGTGTGGTGCTAACGAGCAGTTTATGCTCACCGCTCACTTACAGACACCGCTGGTATTACAGAATTTTACAAACCCAGCATTAGCCGCAAAAAAAGTGAGCGTACAACAAAATTTTGCTCCACATCTCACCTCAATACCAGCGCTGCTTACGTTAGCGGTGAGCTGGTTATACGTGCTTGTGCACAATTTCCCCATAGGAATCAATGGGGGAGAGCCGGCTGAAAAAAAACCTAACACCTGCAAAAAAGCAGTGCAAAGCTCCTAACGCAGCCCCATTGATTCCTATGGGGAAAATACATTTGTCTACACCTAACACCCTAACATGAATCCAGAGTCTAAACACCCCTAATATTACACTCATTAACCCCTAATCTGCCCCCCCCGACATCGCAGACACCTGCATTATATTATTAACCCCTAATCTGCCGCTCTGGACACCGCTGCCACCTACATTATACTTATGAACCCCTAATCTGCCACCCCCAACATTGCCAACACCTACATTTTATTTATTAACCCCTACTCTGCCGCCCACAATGTCACCGCAACCTACCTACATTTATTAACCCCTAATCTGCCGCCCCCAACGTCGCCGCCACTATAATAAAGTTATTAACCCCTAAACCTAAGTCTAACCCTATCCTAACACCCCCTAACTTAAATATAATTAAAATAAATCTAAATAAAATTACCATCATTAACTAAATTATTCCTATTTAAAACTAAATACCTATAAAATAAACCCTAAGCTAGCTACAATGTAACTAATAGTTACATTGTAGCTAGCTTAGGGTTTAATTTTATTTTATAGGCAACTTTGTATTTATTTTAAGTAGGTACAATAGTTATAAAATAGTTATTAACTATTTAATAACTACCTAGTTAAAATAAAGACAAATTTGCCTGTAAAATAAAACCTAAACTAAGTTACAATTACACCTAACACTACACTACAATTAAATTAATTACCTAAATTAAATACAATTAATTACAATTAAATAGAATTATCTAAAGTACAAAAAAAACACTAAATTACAGAAAATAATAAACAAATTACAAGATGTTTAAACTAATTACACCGAATCTAATCCCCCTAACAAAATAAAAAATAAAAAAAATAAAAAAAAAGCCCTACCCTACACTAAATTACAAATAGCCCTTAAAAGGGCCTTTTGCAGGGCATTGCTCCAAAGTAATCAGCTCTTTAACCTAAAAAAGAATTACAATCCCTCCCCCCAACATTAAAACCCCCCACCCACACAACCAACCCTACTCTAAAACACACCCAATACCCCCTTAAAAAAACCTAACACTAACCCCTTGAAGATCACCTTACCGGGAGACGTCTTCACCCAACCGGGCAGAAGTGGTCCTCCAGACGGGCAGATGTCTTCATCCAACTGGGCAGAAGTGGTCCTCCAGACGGGCAGAAGTCTTCATCCAACCGGGCAAAGTGGTCCTCCAGACGGGCAGAAGTCTATCTTCATCCATCCAGCGTGGAGCGGGTCCATCTTCAAGACATCCGACGCGGAGCATCCTCTTCTTTCCACGGCCGACGACTGAATGAAGGTTCCTTTAAATGACATCATCCAACATGGCGTCCCTTCAATTCCGATTGGCTGATAGAATTCTATCAGCCAATCGGAATTGAGGTAGAAAAAAATCATATTGGCTGATGCAATCACTAAAGGGTTAAAGCTTTTAGTGAACCAGATACAAATTAATTAAGTATCCAGTCATATAAATCAGGCAAAAGTATTAAACAGGATGATATTAAACCAAGAAAATCTGCAGGGAGCAGGTCTTTGGTGGCCACCCCTGACTGAGGGTGTATTTATATCTCCAATAGTATGTTAATTCCGTATCAATACATGATTCAGATACTAAAACATCTTAAATATAAGTATAGATAATTAAATTGCACTCATCTACATCTATGCCTATTACATGTATTAAACCTATAAGACAATAGAGTTTACAGCAACTTTGAGTTATTTTGCTTATTCCAGACAGTATTAAAGAGAAAACAATGTCAGTTTCTGGCCTGTTTTTCAACGCATTTAGTAAGTGTTTTAGCAAAGTTAATGAAGCCAGTAATATCAATAAGTCATTAAGCGGGATGTTAATTCAGCCAAATATCTTCGGTGCTCATAGAATGTTATAATGCATTTTGAATAAAGATAAGAGTTTGTAGGGTGTTTAGGAGGCGAAATATAATTCAGAACAATACTTTAAGCAGAGCAGAGCAAGCGTAGGTGTGCATTTTAGAAATATATAAGCCAAGCAGGAGCAGTAAGCCACAGAGCAGGCTTAAATGTTAATGCAGCCAGATGTCTTCATTATTCCTGAGGAGTTGTGAAATACTTTAAATAACAGTAGGAGCTTGTGGAAATGTTTAGCAAGCAAGCAAAGTACAGGACAACAGATTATGTAAGGCAGACGTAATTATGTAAAATAGTTAGCTTTGTTTATTCAAGCTGATATATAAACAGGCAGAGATAAAGAGCAATAGCGGCTATATCCTTATCCTTAGTAAATTTGAAGCAACTTAGCAACTTTCCAGTAAAGTTAGTATGGCCAGAAAGAAAGAAGCTACTAAGCAAGCTGTTAGTTTTGACCGAATATCTTCAGCATTTTCTGGAGAGTTAGAATGCACTTTCAGTGGCAGAGAAAGCTTATAGAGTATTTAGCCAGCAGATACAATTCAAAGCAGCAAATAATATAAAGCAGATTTAGATATGCTTATACTTTTTTGAATATAGCATCACATTTCGTTGGTTCTCAATTAAGAAGTTTGGCGTAGGATACTTGCTATTTGTTTTTTCCTGTGGTATACGGCATCAGCTGTTTTGCTTTATTAAGATGACGGCTCCTTGCCTTTCAGCAGCAGTCTGGCTCCAGCCCGCCAGTGCTTTAGCCAGCTGGGATATACAGCGGGAGGGTTGCCTGTTCTTGTGGATATTTCTTCTCCCCTGGCTAAGCTTCTGAAGAAAGCAGGTCCGCCCAAGGTGACATCAAAACCCAAGTTGGTCTTAGATACTCAGCCACCCCTCACGCAGCACCGGTGGGAGGGGGGTATCAGCTGAAGGATTTACACAATGGATACCCAGGGTAGTAGAATCCAAGTCGCTGTTTCGTTTTGCATCTGGGTACTTCCTTGGTCTCAGATGCAGGAGTTGGCGCCATTGGCTATGCACCTTCACACTTCCACAAGTCAGTTTCTTGTTCATCCAAACATTGGTCCAGGTCACATGGGCACACGGTGCGAGTTTTCCGCCTAGGGTTCAGATGCGGAGGTTCCAGGGAGCGGCGTTCCGTGACAAACGTCTAGCTTCTCCTCTTCCTCGTACATAGAGCATACAGTTTTAAACAACTTTCCAATTTACTTTTATTATCTAATTTACTTATTTTTTTCTTATAATCTTTGTTGAAAAGCATACCTAGGTAGGCTCAGAGGCTGGGAGCTAGCTGCGGTTTGGTGGCTGCTCATATATGCTTCATTACATTGGCTTACTAATGTGTTCAGCTAACTCACAGTAGTGCATTGCTGCTCTTCCAATAAAGGATATCAGGAAAATTAAGCAAAATGTATACATTTTATATATATATATATATATATATATATATATATACAGTTAAATAATGACTATGAGCTTCTTAAAGTGCAGTCTCTCAGCTTTAATTTGGGGGTATTCACATCCGATTTGGAGGAAGGTTTTAGGAATTACAGCCCTTTAATATGTAGCTCCCTCTTTTTCAAGGGACCAAAAGTAATTGGACAATTGACTCAAAAGCTGTTTCATGGATATATTTTGGCTTTTGTTATGTCATCATCAATTAAGCAGGTAAAAGGTCTGGAGTTGATTCCCATGAACCCACAACATGCGTACAAAAGAGCTCTCAATGCAAGTGAAACAGGCCATCCTTAGGCTGCAAAATAAAAAATAAATCCATCAGAGGGATAGCAGGAACATTAGCAGTGGTAAAATCAACAGTTTGGTACAGTTTGCTACATACTGCGAAAAAAAAGAACGCACTGGTGAGCTCTGCAACACAAAATGCCTGGACGTCCACAGAAGGCAACAGTGGTGGACGATTTCCATGGTAAAGAAAAAAACCTTTACAACATCCAGCCAAGTGGAGAACACTCTCCAGGAGGAAGGCATATTATTATCTAAGTCTACCATAAAGAGAAGACTTCATGAGAGCAAATACAGAGTGCTCACCACAAGGTTAAACCATTCATAAGCCTCAAGAATAGAATGGCCAAAAATATCTTAAAAAGCCAGCCCAGTTCTGGAACAGCATTCTTAAGGCAAATGAAACTAAGATCAACCTGTACCAGAGTGATGGAAGAAAAAAGTATGGAGAAGGCTTGTAAATGGCTCATGATCCAAAGCATAACACATCATCTGTAAAACACAGTGGATGCAGTGTAATGGCATGGGCATGTATGACTTCCAATGGCACTGGGTCACTAGTGTTTATTGATTATGTGACAGAAGGCAGAAGCAGCCGGATTCATTCTGAAGTGTATAAGGATATATTGACCTCTAGTTATCAACGTGTCTACCTCAAATACGCTGGAATTCCAGCGTATTTGTGGCGAGGCTGATTCGCCTTAGTTATCAAGCCCTAGATACCGGCAAAAGTAGAATTTAGTGGCAAAGGCCTTGATCCGCCGGACTCAGTCCGACACAGATCGATTCTTACGTCACTCCAGATGGCGGCACAATCTGACTACTTTTGCTAGTTATCAAAAAACTAGCAGGTACGCTCGACACTTTTCCGGCCCAGTGTACGTGGTTTTCAAACAGCCGCCCTGGAGGCGGCGGATCCCATAGGAATCAATGGGAGTCTGACCATAGCGAAAGTTCATGTTCGCTGCTGCCAGACATCCCATTGATTCCTATGGGAGCTGTCTACACCTAACATACTAACATGTACCCCGAGTCTAAACACCCCTAATCTGTCCCCCCTACACCGCCACAACTAAATAAAGTTATTACCCCCTAAACCGCCGCTCCCGGACGCCGCCGCAAGCTATACTAAATATGTTAACCCCTAATCCGCCGCTCCCGGTCCCCGCCGCAACTATAATATATGTTTTAACCCCTAAACCGCCGCTTCCGGACCCCGCCGCCACCTACATTATACCTAGTAACCCCTATCCTGCCCCCCCTATACCGCCGCCCTCTATAATAAATTTATTAACCCCTATCCTGCGGATCCCGGACCTCGCCACAACTAAATAAATAGTTTAACCCCTAAACCGCCACTCCCGGACCCCGCTGCAACCTATATTAAACTTATTAACCCCTAATCTGCCCCCCCTACACCGTCACCACCTATAATAAATGTATTAACCCCTATCCTGCCCCCCACTACACCGCCGCCACTGTAATAAAATTATTAACCCCTAAACCTAAGTCTAACACTAACCCTAACACCCCCCTAACTTAAATATTAATTAAATAAAGCTAAATAATATTTCTCTTCTTAACTAAATTAATCCTATTTAAAACTAAATACTTACCTTTAAAATAAACCCTAATATAGCTACAATATAAATAATAATTATATTGTAGCTATCTTAGGATTTATTTTTATTTTACAGGCATCTTTCAATTTATTTTAACTAGGTACAATAGCTATTAAATAGTTATTAACTATTTAATAGCTACCTAGCTAAAATAAAGAGAAATTTACCTGTAAAATAAAAACTAACCTAAGTTACAATTACACCTAACACTACACTATCATTAAATAAATGAATCCTATTTAAAACTAAATACTTACCTGTAAAATAAACCCTAAGATAGCTACAATGTAATTAATAATTACATTGTAGCTATTTTAGGGTTTATATTTATTTTACAGGTAACTTTGTATTTATTTTAGCTAGTTAGAATAGTTATTAAATAGTTATTAACTATTTAATAACTACCTAGCTAAAAGAAATACAAACTAAACTAAAGTACAAAAAATAAAAAAAGCTAAGTTACCAAAAAAAAAAAAATGAGTTACAAACATTTAAAAAATATTACAACAATTTTAAGCTACTTACACCTAATCTAAGCCCCCTAATAAAATAACAAAGCCCCCAAAATAAAAAAAAAAATGCCCTACCCTATTCTACATTTAAAAAGTTCAAAGCTCTTTTACCTTACCAGCCCTTAAAAGGGCCTTTTGTGGGGGCATGCCCCAAAGAATTCTGCTCTTTTGCCTGTAAAAGAAAAATACAACCCCCCAACATTAAAACCCACCACCCACATATCCCTAATCTAACCCAAACCCCCCTTAAATAAACCTAACACTACCCCCCTGAAGATCATCCTACCTTGAGTCGTCTTCAGCCAGCTGACCCACCGATGGAACCAAAGAGGAGATCCGGAGCGGCAGAAGTCATCATCCAAGGCGCGCTGAAGAAGTCTTCCATCTGATTAAGTCATCATCCAGGCGGCGCTGAAGAAGTCTTCCATCCGGGCGATGTCATCTTCCAAGCGGCGTCTTCAATCTTCTTTCTTCTGGATCCATCACCCACATATCCCTAATCTAACCCAAACCCCCCTTAAATAAACCTAACACTACCCCCCTGAAGATCATCCTACCTTGAGTCGTCTTCAGCCAGCTGACCCACCGATGGAACCAAAGAGGAGATCCGGAGCGGCAGAAGTCATCATCCAAGGCGCGCTGAAGAAGTCTTCCATCTGATTAAGTCATCATCCAGGCGGTGCTGAAGAAGTCTTCCATCCGGGCGATGTCATCTTCCAAGCGGCGTCTTCAATCTTCTTTCTTCTGGATCCATCTTCATCCCGCTGACGCGGAACATCCTTCTTCCCCGACGGACTAACGACGAATGAAGGCTCCTTTAAGGGACGTCATCCAAAATGGCGTCCCTTCAATTCCGATTGGCTGATAGGATTCTATCAGCCAATCGGAATTAAGGTAGGAAAAATCTGATTGGCTGATTGAATCTAGTTAAAATAAATTGAAAGATGCCTGTAAAATAAAAATAAATCCTAAGATAGCTACAATATAATTATTATTTATATTGTAGTTATATTAGGGTTTATTTTAAAGGTAAGTATTTAGTTTTAAATAGGATTAATTTAGTTAATAAGATAAATATTATTTAGATTTATTTAATTAATATTTAAGTTAGGGGGGCAGGATAGGGGTTAATAAATTTATTATAGGTGGCGACGGTGTAGGGGGGCAGGATAGAGGTTAATAAGTTTAATATAGGTTGCTGCGGGGTCCGGGAGCGGCGGTTTAGGGATTAAACTATTTAGTTGCGGCGAGGTCCGGGATCAGCAGGATAGGGGTTAATAACTTTATTATAGAGGGCGGCGGTATAGGGGGGGCAGGATAGGGGTTACTAGGTATAATGTAGGTGGCGGCGGTGTCCGGGAGTGGCGGTTTAGGGGTTAATACATTTATAAGAGTTGCGGCGGGGTCTAGGAGCGGCAGTTTAGGGGTTAATAACTTTATTGAGTTGCGGGGGGCTCTGGGGGCGCCGGTATAGGGGGTAGAACAGTGTAGTTTAGTGTGGGTGCTTAGTGACAGGCTAGCAAGAAAGCTGTCAAAAAGCCGAAGAGCAGCGAGATCGGATGAGTGATAACTCTCACAATCCGCTGCTCATCGCCCCGTACTTGGTGAGCGGCTTTTTGACAGCTTTTTTGATAACTTAGGCGAAATTTTGCAGGTCCGCGGCGGCGATGGTAGGCGAGCTTAGGCGGGCGTATTGAACCGGCGAAGGCAGGTAAAGTAGACACGTTGATAACTACCCCCCATTGTCTGCTCCAATTCAGCGAAGATGATTGAATGGCGATTGACTTTACAGATGGACAATGACACAAAACATATACTGTGAAAGCAACCCAGGAGTGTTTTAAGGCAAAGAAGTTAAATATTTTGCAATGGCCGAGTCAATCACCTGATCTCAACCCAATCAAGCATGCATTTCACTTGCTGAAGAAAAAACTTAAGGCAGAAAGACCCACAAACAAACAACAACTGAAGACAGCTGCAGTAAAGGCCTGGCAAAGCATTACAAAGGAGGCAACCCAGTGTTTGGTGATGTCCATGCATTGCAAATTTCAAGCAGTCATTGCCTGCAAAGTTTTCTCGACGAAGTATTATAAATTAAAATTTTATTTACGATTGTGTTAATTTGTCCAATAAGAGGATAGTATGAAAATGTTTGCAATTCCTAAACGTTTCATATATTTTTGTTCAACCCCTTGAATTAAAGATGAAAGTTTGCACTTCAATTACATCTTTATTGTTTCATTTCAAATCAATTGTGGGGGTGTACAGAGCCAGAATTATGAAAATTGTGTCAGTATCCAATTATTTACAGACCTAACTGTATGTGTGTGTGTATATATATATATATATATATATATATATATTTATATTTATATATATATATATATATATATATATACACTTATAAAAGGTCAAGAGACACCCATTGTACCTTATTATAAAGCCCATAAGCCCCTTTATACTTAAAGATCCTAAATGTGTAAATAATTGTGCATTTATTTGTGATTTATTTGTGTAGAGGCCAATGGGAGACCATACATGCATATCGAAGTTATATAAATAAACTAAAAGCCCTTGTTTAAATGAGGATAACCCCTTCTTCTTTTGACTATAGAGATTAGAAAACCCTATTTTTTTAAAATATTTTTTTAATTAAAATTGGAATATATTTTTTATAAGGGGTCTCTAGACACTTAAAACAGGCCATGAAAAATGTCTAGATACCCCCAGAAGCCCCTCGTAAAAAAGGAACCATTATAACTTTTAATAGCCAGGTGATCACTGTGGTAACAGTGATCACCTGGCATGAATAAATGTGCACTATATGAGTAGAGGCTCATGAGAGTCCCTATGAGCACAAAAAAATGATATAACTATACTCAAAGGCCCTAATTTATATAAGGATAACCCCTTCTATTTTTTTACTATAGAGTTTAGAAGAAAAAACAACAACATGCTATTGTTTACAACCTTGTTTATTAAGATTTTAATACTGTCCTAAATTTTGATGTAGCTTTCTCACATGTCATGATATATACATAAAATAATGGTATAGATTGACTCTGCTGGTTCTGC